>NW_011966864.1:7520-20833 GCF_000949405.1 Vollenhovia emeryi | reverse complement strand
AGTCCGCCCCTTATACATATATACATATATATATATATATATGAAATGACTCGGGAAGACATCCCCAACAACATATTTAAAAATAAAACAAATCGGAGAGGAAGTCGCTTTTATGCATAATTACCTATTATTTTTATTATCTCACGTTTTTACATTAATATTATACAATATTATTTGCAAATAGGTAACGGGATCTTTCAGATTAATAGACGAATGTATTTAGAAATAATAATTAATTGATTATTGAAAAATATACAGTATATTTTTATAGAAACGTAAGAAAATAGCACAACTAATTCCATAATATTTTCAGAGATTCAACGAACGGTATAATTAATTCTCTCCGATTCTAGTGATCTTTTCAAGGAATAAAAGTTCGAAGAACTATAGTGTTTAATCGATAAAGACATATCGGATAAACTAGTCGTACGTAAAACGGTATGAGTCCTTCTTCTTTGTCCTTTCTTATTGCTTCGGCTAATGTATCGCCGCGCAGCTTGTACTTATCATCGACTTCCAACTGTCTTAACTTTATTCCTCCCATAAGTCCAGCGCGTTCAACCGAAGTATTTGCTTGGCCTTAAAAAGTACAGTATTTAGTCGCGTCATTTTATTGTGATTCATTCATTATACTTGTTTGATTTTTAAAAATTGGCAATATTGATTTGAAGCATACATTTTCTTTATTCTACATAATATTAATTTGTGCAAGGTTGATATTTAATAAAATTCCAAATTTTATTCGACCACAGCTGGCTACAATTGTTAATTCATCGTCAATGCAGAAAATTTATTGCGAAAAAGCTGTGGTCGAATAAAATTTGGAATTTTAGTATTATACTGGCAATTTGAAGAAACTAATCTTTAATATTTAATATTTAATACTATAAATTTTATTTTAAAAAATGAAATTGTTATCGATTTAGGAAGGTGATCTTCCTATTTCGACACATTATGGGGCTGTGTTTTAAGTCCGACAAAACTCTGCTCAGTTTATTAAGCTCGGAATAAATATACAAAAACTCACACAACGTTAGTATGTTACAAAGAACGAGCTCGGACCAATAAGTGAATAATTCTTTATTAATTTATACTTTAATGTGTCTGATGTGTTCTAATGTATAAATTTTATTAACTTGGACTAATATCTATATTTCTGTGAAGGTCCATATTCGAATCCTGGCCGAGGTCATTTTTTTCTATTGCAATATATTCTTTGTTCATTTTCCCCGAAGAGATATTTGCGTGGATCATTTATAGTAAAATGAGACACCCTGTGTATAAATTTGCTTTTGGCTAGGCACTTGAACGAGCTATGAATTTCGTTTTTGTTTTGATCTTACAGACCTCCTGTAAATTTGTGCGTGACAGATTCTGCAGTAAAATAATCGCAGTAATACTCACAAGAAGAATATGCGACTAGTTTACCGACAATCTCACTGTCCGTCCAATCAGGATGTTGTTCTTTAACTTGTTTCATCTTTTTAGCCTTGGCACCAAATAACGCTAACAAAGTCGATTCGCTAGCACTGCCCTATAAAGGAAAATTTTACTTAGGTTGCCAGTCTCATGCCAGTCTCAGAAATAACTATTCCCTACATATTCAGATATCTTTTATTAATGTATTGCTATTAATAAAATGTGACTTACTTGTATGACACCACCGCCTTTCCCACCGCTGCAGAAAATAAATTCTTTGGGCAGGCCCAACATTTTTCCCAGCCAATCTACTACGATCATTTCTAGTTCAGTGCAAGCTGGACTCGCGATCTGCAGAAATTTGGTATGAAAAGTGACCAAGAGGATCGTAGATGTGTCTTTAATATTTTAATATCAGTTTTCGATATATTTTCTAACTTTATGTTAATTTAAAATTTTCAAAGTTAATATATTTTAGTTTTAATGATGAGATTTGGTTGTCGTTGCTAATTTTGACTTTTATCTATTGCAGAAATGGATTTTATATCCTTCGAAATAGAAATGAGGGATTTTAATAGACTTCATAGTTATAACGCAAAACATGAATGCGGGTCTTGTATTAACCCTTTGCACTCCGAGTTATATTTTATCTATTGGTTTGGACTTGAAAAAAATGTCGAGTGAGACTCAACAAAGGAGCTGCTGAGATAAAAACTGATGTCGAGTCACACTCGACATAGGAGTGCAACGGGTTAATGGAAATGAATAAAACATTCACATCTTTTATGCACTTACCCACGTGAATCCAATACACGCAATACCTCCGCTTAACATATCGGCTAGAATCGAGGGATACGATTGAGCACAAGCAAAGTATGCATGGAATTTTGGACTGTGCCAATGAGTAACCTAAACAATTTTATCTTAATTTATTTCTTGCCTACAGTCAGAAAGACCGATAATTCTAGTGTTGTTGTTTTGCGATGTGTGAATAAGTCATTATTGCATACTCTTGTTAGATCAGTGATTTACAATCGATTGAGGTAGTTAATTACTTACGCCTGGCATTATTACTCTGTCGATATCGGCCATTACATCCTTCCATTGTTCAGGGGTTCGGGGTGCTTCGGATGGCAAGAGTGGTCGCAGGTATCCCGGCTTCACCGTAGGCAAGACTCTCCTGGGAATTTGGGATATTTTTATATACTAGATATATTTATATTAAAGGTACAAAAGAATTAAATAGATTATTACTGAATGGCAATTCACCGTTAAGCGATTTTTTTTATTATGGCATGTTATTTACTAGAGCTGTTACGTTTGATAACTTCGAAGATTTGAAGCTTCGAAAAATTTATTCGTGCGAGTGGCGAATTTATCTAAAAAACACTAAAAGTATTGTAAATAAAGAGTACTTATTTATGTATGTTGAAAAATAGGTGATTACTTCAAAATTATAATTTTGAAGTAGGTACTATAACATATTGTACATATCGTTAGATTCGTTACTGTTTTAAATGTTAAGACTAATATTATAGCTTATTAACTATTAAAAACCTTTTAAAACCAACATTCGTCCTGAATCTAATTGGCCCATTTGAATTTAAATTTATTAACCTGCTACGAGCCTAGTATTATTATTTATTAATACTTTTTATTTGCAATATTTTTAATCTTCTGTGAATAAATTCGCCACTTGCACGAATAAATTTTTCCGTAATGAAAGCTTCGAAGTTAACTTTGAAGATTCGAAAGTTCGAAGGTCGAACTTTGAAGGAAAACACCAGTCCTTATTATCTACCTGTCTCTAATATTTTCCAAGTAGTTTGCGATATATTCCGCCATCTCTTTTGCGCAGTCCTTGAAGCTCTCTGGATCCATCTTTTACAAATATATAAAATATACGGTTTGTCAGAGCGGATGAACTAATATAAAAGACTGAAAATAAATCAAAACCAATCAGTTACTTTAATAAATGATCCAACCATTTATAAAAGTTAGAAAATAACGGACACAAAGTTAAAATATGTCTGCAGTATACAAATGCCGGAGAATGACTATCGAAACTGTAACAAAATGAAAGTGTTTAGGTCAAAACAACGAAAAAGGATAGGAAAATATGTAACCGACGATTAAATCAATAATTTATTAATAGTTATAGTTACTAATTTGTACTATCTTAGGAATTGATTTGTGTACGTATAAATTTACCTTGTGTAGTAGTACCAGAGGATGAGTCTATACCAGTCCCTTAAGCGAGGGCCTTGATAATTGTTGCAAATTTTGAAGTTTTTTTAAAGTAAAGAACTCAAGCGAGAGATACTATTTAAGCGTGTAACACCCGTTTATTTCTACTGGCTTATCCAGATTAATGAGTAAGAACAAAACTCATATCGGTTTGATAATCACTTTATTGATTGCTGAACACAATTCATGCTATTGCCAGGACAGCGCGCAGTACAATATTACCGTCAAAAACGTATGATACACACTACCGCCAGTCGAGAATCTACGATAATGCTCGAACGTGCGAGGACGAGTGGAAACTCTAATTACTACATTTTGAAATTTAAGGAAACAAGGAAGCATAGCTCATTGTTATGTAGCTCAAATAAAGATAAACTATACACTACCGCCCAGGTCTGTTCAACAAAATACGTCACATATCGTAATTGAATGTCGAGCGTACGTACACTGAGCTGTCGTTAAAAATTGTCGCAAGCTGATTGTCGCTTGCAACAATTTTTAACGACTATTTAAGACTGTCCCTAATCATCATTCACTACTTTGGCTTATTTTATTATCGGCCTTTAATACCTGTTGGGTGCAAGAAAATACTTAAAACTAGAACTTGTTGCAACTGGCAAGCGCAGACAATCCGCAACCGCGAGCTATCTGAGCGCGCCATTGCTTCAAAATCGATTGTAGACTGCAAGTATCTCATTTGCTCTCAATTGGATCTCTTTCCATGAATACTGTATATCCTTGCTCTCGCTGAATCGAGAACAGACGACGAATCGCAAGAAGTTAGTGCACTTAACTTTCGATGAAACGAGATGGACGTTTCCTGCATCGTTGATTTTCTTTAGCAAGGCTTCGTTGAGTTTGTTGGATCCCTGTAAAATATTATGGAATTAGTTGTGTTACTTTCCTGCGTTTTTATAAAAATATATCAATCAATTAATTATTATTTCTAAATACATCCGTCGATTTAGTTGATAGATTCCATTACATATTCGCAAATTAAATTATCTTTTATAAATAAATATAATATTGTATATACACATCTATATAGCAGTTGTTAAGAAAGAATTTTTTTGCAAATATATTTGAGAAAATATGAATGTAATGTATAGAATAATCGGGTATATGTTCAGAACGGGAGAAAACTTTCATTGTACCCGACACATTAAGTAACCGAGTTTCAGTTACAAGAGAGTTAATGTTACTACTACTAAACGAAAAATTCCAGTAAGCCCTGCTAATAAGACGCCGACGGGTGGCGCATCTGTATCGCGCTACTCGATTATAGATACAAACAATTTCTGACACACACAATCGACTTACCTTCAATCGGAAACAAACCAATCCCATGACAACTTCGCCTATGATTTGGAATCGAGGATCGGAAAGAACTAATGCTTCGAATTCGTGTGCCTGAGCGACGTGCGATCTGATGAACTTTTGAAGATTTTCAACCCCATACAGCCTCAGTACGAACCAAAGTTTCAGAGATCGGAATCTACGTCCAAGTGGAATCTGCCAATGCTTTAATCAAATACACTCAATCAGAAAATTTAACGACAGTATTTAGCACTTGTTTTCTAAATTTATTTTATTAATTAGATAACGCAAATTGAACTGCATCAACAATAATTACCCTGCAATATATCGCTAAACCCTGCATCTCATGCTGCAGAAACTCAGAATCAACATTGAAAGCGTAATTATGTAATGTATATTGAACGTTATCAATTAAAAGCAGATCCTAGTAGATTTGTAATAGTTACCCTATAATCCGGTGCAGCACCCTGCATATCGTGCTTCAGATACAAAGGATCAACATTGAAAGCGTTTATCAAATATGTCGGATCCTGAAGCCACATGACGGAGCAGTCATAACTAGTTAACATCCATTTATGAGGGCTAAAATTGAAAGAATCTACCATTTCAATACCTTTCATTAAATATCTGAATTCCGGACAAATAAAAGCAGCTCCTGCAATCAATTGGATTTGTTTTAGCTCTATTTGTTAAATTGAGCAAATCGTAATTACATCTATCGTAGGATAAGAAACTCAATCTATACCTGCATAAGCAGCATCCACATGCAACCAAACGTCTTCACGATTCGCTACAATGCCAATTTCATCGAGACGATCAAAGGCGCAAGTGTTCGTGGTACCCAAAGCAGCGACAGCCTACGATGAGAAATCACCTAATAATTTTTTAAATAAATGAATTTCTCATTGATATTAATTAATACTACATTTTAATAGTTACGTAAACTTTACGTTAATTATTTATGTAGAAGAATTAATAAGCGCGACGTCGTATTTCCGTGATCTTGTAATTAATATATTGTACCATTAAATTTTTAAAAATGTTATATACAATATTTTCAAGAAGTTGTATTTCCGAGAATTTTCCGGAAATTTTATTTTGTTATTACATAAAAATATTCCCATTATATTATCTCACGTTTATACACGGTATAATTAATTCTCTACGATTCTAGTGATCCTTTAACCCTTTGCACTCCTATGTCGAGTGTGACTCGACATCAGTTTTTATCTCAGGAGCTCCTTTGTCGAGTCACACTCGACATTTTTTCAAGTCCGAACCAATAGGTGAAATATAATTCGGAGTGCAAAGGGTTAAAGGAATAAAAGTTGGAAGAAAGAGAGTATGTGATCGATAAAAACATATCGGATAAACTAGACGTACGTAAAACGGTATGAATCCGTTTTCTTTATCATTTCTGATTGCTTCGGCAAATGTATCGCCCCGCAGCTTGTACTTATCATCGACTTCCAACTGTCTTAACTTTATTCCTCCCATAAGTCCAGCGCGTTCAACAGAAGCATGTGCTTGGCCTTAAAAATACAATATTTTGCCGCCTCATTGTATTGTGATTAATTTATTATAGTTGTTTGATTTTTAAGAAATTGGAAATATTGATTTGAAGCAGAGATTTGCTTAACACCTCATTATATTCATTTACGCATTGTCGATATACATATGTATATAATATTTAGTTTTAAAGTAACTTCTGTTTATTAGATTACAAGGAACGAGCTCTGACCAATAATTGGATAATTCTTAATTGATTTATACTTTTTTCGGTTTTGTGCACATGCAATTAGTCACTTTAATGTTTCTAATGTGTTCGAATGTATAAATTTTATTAATTTCGGCTAACATCTATATTTCTGTGAAGGTACAAGTTCGAATCCTAGCCGAGGTAATTTTCTCTCTTGCAATATATTCTTTGTGTTCTTATCGAGGGGGAAACCACTGACCAAAATCTTCTACACCAATGCCCACTAATGCCCAGTGGGCATTACTTTATCTTATTATCTTCTTTTATCTTATTTATCTTGTTTTATCTTATTTTATCTTATTGTGTCTTATTTTATCATATTTTATCTTTATAATACCTCAGCAAGACGAAATGCCCCAAAAATGCCCGGTAATGCCGCAAATCTGTACACCACAATGCCCTCAGCGGTTTCCCCCTCGGTTCTTAAATTACAATTATATTATAATATTTTTAATATTTCAATCATCCGTATGACACAAAAAGATATATATAATATTAATTCGCTTTTGGCTAGACATTTGAACAAGCAATTAATTTCGTTTTGGTTTTGATCTTATAGACCTCTTGTAAATTTTTGCGTGACAAAATTTGTAGTAAAATAATCGCAGTAATACTCACAAGAACAATATGCGACTAGTTTACCGACAATCTCGTTTTCCGTCCAATCAGGATGCTGTTCTTTAACTTGCTTGATCTTTTTAGCCTTCGCTCCTAATAACGCTAACAAAGTCGATTCGCTGGCACTGCCCTATAAGTGAAATTTCTACTTACAATTAGGTTTGCTTAGTAGTATCTTGCTTTTCAAAAAGGACAGTCTCAGAAATGACTGTTCATACGTATTAAGATATCTTTTGTTAATGTATCGCTACTAATAAAATGTGACTTGCTTCTATGACGCCACCGCCTTTTCCACCGCTACAGAAAAGAAATTCTTTGGGCAGGCCCAACATTTTTCCCAGCCAATCTACTGTGATCATTTCTAGTTCAGTACAAGCTGGACTCGCCATCTAGCATGCAGAAATTTGGTATAAAAAGTGACCAAGAACATAGTGTATCTTTAATATTTTAATATTAGTGTTCGATATATTTTCTACCTTTATGTTAATTTCAAATTTTCAAAATTAATATATTTTAGTTTTAATGATGAGATTTGGTTGTCGTTGCTAATTTTGACTTTTATCTATTGCAGAAATGGATTTTACATCCTTTGCAATAGAAATAAGGGATTTTAATAGACTTCATAGCTATAACGCAAAACACGAATGCCGGTCTTGTATTAATGAAAATGAAAAAAACATTCACATCTTTTGCACTTACCCACGAGAATCCAATGCACGAAATTCCTCCAATTAACATATCGGCTAGAATAGCGGGATATGATTGAATAGAGGGAAAGTATGCATGGAATTTTGGACTCTGCCAATGAGTAACCTAACCAATTTTATCTAAATTTATTTCATGCTTACAGTCGGAAATACCGATGATAAAATACATTAATTTTTAATTGTAGTGTTACTGTTTCTCGATGCGTGAATCAGTCATTATTGTATACTCTCGTTAGATCCATGGGCGTATCCAGACGTTTGTCTAAGGGGGGGGGGGGCAGAACAGGATTCATCCGTAGGCGAATTATGCAGCATAAATTAAACTACGGACTTCTACAAAATCTTTTTATTTATATAAAAATTAATTTTCTGGAGTCCTCGGCAAATCTAATAATTATGTTATTCGTAATCTCTAGGGTTGTGATTTATATGCAATAAAAACAGACAAATATGCACATATATACATATGTAAATATATTTGGTAAAATATGCAATTAAAAACTGAAAATATGCGAAAACTACCATGAGAAAAAATAAGGAAACCGCAATATACACATAAGTATAAACACAAATAAAAGTAAACAGAGAAACAGTGGCAAGAGGAACATCACATGGCGAATATTAAAAAAGAAAAACGCGTTTTAAAAAAATGTTAATATAAAAAATTTAACAACGAACATTAAAAAAGAAAAGAACTCCTGACCTATTGGTCCAAAAGGTCGTAACATTTCCATGAATCCAATATTAAACTATTCCAAGAGAACATTTACAGTGGAACAAACACCTTTCTACATTTCCAAGAGAAGCAAAAGCGACCAAAAGTTCGCGAAAAGTGGTGAAGCAGCAACTGAACAAACACAAACTCAGTCTTGGAAACGGAAGAATGGGAGAGAGCCCGTAGCTCTTTTTCGGGGATTTTTTTTCTTTTGCCTGCTCAGAAACATTAAGGTTTGACGTGCCAAGTGCCGATATGCCGGATATGTAAAAAAATATGCAATTACAATCCGCTTATGCAAAAATATGCATTTATAATGCACAATATGCACATATATGCACAAATATGCAAAATAAAAATAGCTGAAATTGATTCCAAATGTTTCAAAACATATACAGTTTGTTAAAACTGCATGTTTTAGTTAACCAGGAAAAATATGCAAATGCATATATTTCACAGCCCTAGTAAT
Source organism: Vollenhovia emeryi (assembly GCF_000949405.1). Lineage (NCBI taxonomy): Eukaryota > Metazoa > Arthropoda > Insecta > Hymenoptera > Formicidae > Vollenhovia > Vollenhovia emeryi. Next base: position 11,582 of record NW_011966864.1, on the reverse strand, counting down.
CTCAATGGGGATCCCATTGAGTCTAGGGGGGGGGGGGGCAGCTACCTCCCTGCCCCCCTGGATACGCCCATGGTTAGATCAGTGATGTACGATCGATTGTGGTAGTTAAAAATTACGTACGCCTGGCATTATTACTCTTTCGATATCGGCCATTATATCCTTCCATTGTTCAGGGGTTTGGGGTGCTTCAGATGGCAAGAGTGGTCTCATGTATCCTGGCTCCACCGTAGGCAAGACTCGCCTGGGAATTTGTGATATTTTTATATACTAGATATATTTATATGAAAAGTACAAGATGATTGTATAAATGATTACTGAATGTAAATTCACCGTTAAACGATTTTTCGATTATGGCATGTTATCTACCTGTCTCTAATATTTTCCAAGTAGTTTGCGATATATTCCGCCATCTCTTTTGCGCAGTCCTTGAAGCTCTCTGGATCCATCTTTTACAAATATATAAAATATATGGTTTGTCAGAGCGGATGAACTAATATAAAGGACTGAAAATAAATCAAAACCAATCAGTTACTTTAATAAATGATCCAGTCACTTATTAAAGTTAGAAAATAACGGACGCAAAGTTAAATATGTCTGCAGTATACAAATGCCGGAGAATAACTATCGAAACTGTAACAAAATAAAAGTGTTTAGGTTCAAACAACGAAAAAGAATTGGAAAATATATAACCGACGATTAAATAAATAATTTATTAATAGTTATGGTTACTAATTTGTACTCTCTTAGGAATTGATTTGTGTACGTATAAATTTACCTTGTGTAGTAGTACCAGAGGATGAGTCTGTACCAGTCCCTTAAGCGAGGACCTTGATAATTGTTGCAAATTTTGAAATTTTTTAAAGTAATGAACTCAAGCTAGAGATACTATTTAAGCGTGTAACACGTGTTTATTTCTACTGTCTTGTGCAGATTAATGAGTAAGAACAAAACTCATATCAGTTTGATAATCACTTTATTGATTGCTGAACACAATTCATGCTATTGCCAGGACAGCGCGCAGTACAATATTAACGACAAAAACGTATGATACACACTACCGCCAGTCGAGAATCTACGATAATGCTCGAACGTGCGAGGACGAGTTTAAACTCAAATTACTACATTTTCACATTTAAGGAAACAAGGAAGCACAGTTCATTGTCATGTGACTCAAATAAAGATAAGCTATACACTACCGCCCATATCTGTTGTACAAAATACGTCACATATCGTAATTGAATGTCGAGCGTACGTGCACTGAGCTGTCAGAAATTGTCGCGAGCTGATTGTCGCTGTTGAAACGAGAGGTGGTCTTGCCTAATTTTATCCGATTTACGATTACGTTTTATGATGTCAGAGCGATTTCTTGTGACTTCTGTTTTGTAATCTTAGTTTCGAAAAATCGTTTAAATAGTAAAGCAGTTGTACCGTCGTTCTTGCAGACTTTAAAAATTCTTCATGAACACTCTTTCGAAAACATTCAACTAATTGTGTATACGCACCTAAATTATGGCCGATATTCGTAGTAAGGTTTAACCTACCATCTTACTTACTTCCTTTGAATATTTACTAGAGAAAAATATTTATTAATAAATTAACTCCGACTATTTTTAATACCTATCTGTATATTTTTATATTACAATCGTATTTTTTAATTAATTGTGTTAATCTATTTTTGTTTTGATTCTATTATTAAAATATTACTATTTATAACAGATAATTTAAAAACCACGGAGAGTATTATGGTCGCTGGTAATTGATTAAAAACAGGAAGAAAAATTGTTTGACGACGTTAAACTGGCTAAAGTGGTTTAATTTAACAATTTATTCCGACTTTTCGACCACCCGGATTGTGGTTTTCCAAGGAAATATCTACAAAATATTGGAGAAACTTATCTACATATAAGCTGTTCGTTTAACAATTGGCATTATAGCCACCAAAACGATAAGTAAAATATTTTACATAACGAGGAACCGAGAAAATACCGAAATGTTTTTTTTTTTACCGAAAAACCTAACAACACTATTCATTACAAACCGTCACCGAAAATCTAAATGTAATGTATGACTAATCAAATCTATGTAGGTCGTAATAACGCATTGGTTGTTTTTACGACGTTACCTACGAATTAATTAACTCCAATCGAACATCCGCAATGTTACCCCTATAAAGCTGGACCCCCCCCCTACTATCGCAAATTGAACTAAAAAAAAAAATTTTTTTTAGTGCCATTTATGTGCAAATTTGTTGCTCTAGTCCGGATTTTGTTGCTCCATCAGCGTGTCTCTCTGAGTCTTACAATCGCATGTACATTTATGTGTATATGTATATGGGTCATTTTCGTTTGCGCTTGTCGTGCACGACTTGACACATCTGTGTATATCGCATGCGTGTGTGTGCGAGTACCCTAGGCTATACGCAACAGTATTAAATAGAGGAATTCGCCAGTTGGGTTGACAATCAATTCCCTGTTTTAATTAATGATTTGAAAAGCTATACATATATTTCATTTCACCCGTATATCGATAGTTATAAACTTTATCTTTCTTATTATCTTAAATAATATATATATTTCCCTCGATTATTATATGCTCTTTATTATTTATGTTGACGTAGTTGTATCCGACATTTTCTATCGCCTTGACGACATCTTCCTATTTCGATAATTTAGAAATTTTTTTAATCGACAGAAGAGAATATATTATATTTTTTCTTTCGTCTTTGTGATTGCAACGCGCACATTCTTGAAGCGTTGTTTAATCATTTGTAGTTTGAAACTTTTTGGAAAAATTATTTTTATCTTTTTGTCTAAGACTGTCCCTAATCATTCACTACTTTGGCTTATTTTATTATCAGCCCACAATACCTGTTGGGTGCAAGAAAATACTTATAACTAGAACTGGTTGCAACTGGCAGGCGCTGACAATCCGCAACCGCGAGCTATCTGAGCGCGCCATTGCTTCAAAATCGATTGTAGTCTTCAAGAATCTCATTTGCTCTCAGTTGGATCTCTTTCCATGAATACTGTATATCCTTGCTCTCGCTGAATCGAGAACAGACGACGAATCGCAAGAAGTTAGTGCACTTAACTTTCGATGAAACGAGATGGACGTTTCCTGCATCGTTGATTTTCTTTAGCAAGGCTTCGTTGAGTTTGTTGGATCCCTGTAAAATATTATGGAATTAGTTGTGTTACTTTCCTGCGTTTTTATAAAAATATATCAATCAATTAATTATTATTTCTAAATACATCCGTCGATTCAGTTGATAGATTCCATTACATATTCGCAGATTAAATTATCTTTTCTAAATAAATATAATATTGTATACACATATACAGGGTGGTCCAATGATGAGTAGCTTAACTTCAGGGGCGTATTCCTTGGACAATTCTAAGACGAAACATCCATTTGAGTTTTTGCCGAAAATCGCTTCCCTGAGAAATGGCAGCCGTTTGAAAAAATTTTGTTTGGGTTTCGAGCGGGTGTCATGTAAATTAGCGTAACTTTGGAAATACTCGTCGGATTATTTTTGATTAGGGCTTGTTGAAAAGGTATTGCCGAGACCTTTCAGAAAATGTATTACACTTATCTGGCGGTAGCGTAGTTTTCGAGAAATAAAATAAAAAAGTGAATTTGTGTTGACATTTTTGACATTTTTTTTATAAAACTCAGTGTGTCTCCGAAGATAGTCGATGAATTTTTGATTTTTTTTTCTGCATTTGATAGCCACAGATCTTACTTCTCCAAAATGCCCTTGACCAAGTTCCTACGACTTACCGTTAAAAAGTTATAAATTTTTTCATTGAAATGTTAAGAAAAAAATTTATGAAAACAATTTTTTTGTTAAATTTCAATGTTTTTCGTCTTTATTTGAGCAAAAATTGATGAAGGCGATTCATTAATTAAGCAAAAAGAAATTTTTTTTCTTAACATTTCAGTGAAAAAATTTATAACTTTTGAACGGTAAGTCGTAGGAACTTGGTCAAGGGCATTTTGGAGAGGTAAGATCTGTGGCTATCAAATGCAGAAAAAAAATCAAAAATTCATCGACTATCTTCG
>NW_011966864.1:4430-7420 GCF_000949405.1 Vollenhovia emeryi | reverse complement strand
CTGTATATAGGAGTTGTCAAGAAAGAATTTTTTTGCAAATATATTTGAGAAAATATGAATGTAATGTATAGAATAATCGGGTATATGTTCAGAACGGGAGAACACTTTTATTGTACCCGACACATTAAGAAACCGAGTTTCAGTTACAAGAGAGTTTATGTTACTACTACTAAACGAAAAGTTCCAGTAAGCCCTGCTAATAAGACGCCGACGGGTGGCGCATCTGCATCGCGCTACTCGATTATAGATACAAACAATTTCTGACACACACAATCGACTTACCTTCAATCGGAAACAAACCACTCCCATGACAACTTCGCCTATGATTTGGAATCGAGGATCGGAAAGAACTAATGCTTCGAATTCGTGTGCTTGAGCGACGTGCGATCTGATGAACTTTTGAAGATTTTCAACCCCATAGAGCCTCAGTACGAACCAAAGTTTCAGAGATCGGAATCTACGTCCAAGTGGAATCTGCCAATGCTTTAACCAAATACACTCAATCAGAAAATTTAACGACAGTATTTATCACTTGTTTTCTAAATTTATTTTATTAATTAGATAACGCAAATTGAACTGCTTGTACAATAACTACCCTAAAATATATCGCTAAACCCTGCATTTCATGCTGCAGAAACTCAGAATCAACATTGAAAGCGTAATTATGTAATTATGTATATTGAACGTTATCAATTTAAAGCAGATCCTAGTAGATTTGTAATAGTTACCCTATAATCCGGTGCAGCATCCTGCATATCGTACTTCAGATACAAAGGATCAACATTGAAAGCGTTTATCAAATATGTCGGATTCTTAAGCCACAGGACAGAGCAATCGAAATTAACTAACATCCATTTATGAGGATTGAAATAGAATGAATTTACCATTTCAATACCTTTCATTAAATATCTGAATTCCGGACAAATAAAAGCAGCTCCTGCAATCAATTGGATTTGTTTTAGCTCTGTTTTATAAATTGAGGGAAGAGTAATTACTTTTGTCATAAAATAAGAAAGTTAATCTATACCTGCATAAGCAGCATCCACATGCAACCAAACGTCTTCACGATTCGCTACAATGCCAATTTCATCGAGAGAATCAAATGCGCAACTACCAGTGGTACCCAAAGCAGCGACAGCCTAATATGATAAGAAATCACCTTGTAATTTTTAAATTAAATGAATTTTTTAGTGATATTAATTAATACTAAGTTTTTATTGTTACGTAAACTTTCAGTTAATTATTTATGGTGACGAATTGATAAGCCTGATACCATATTTCTGCGAACTTGTAACATATATTGGGACATTAAATTTCTGAAAATATTATGTATTTTCAAGAAGTTGTATTTCCGAAAATTTTCTGGAAATTTTATTATTTTTTATATTAATATTATATATTATTTGCAAATAGGTAACGTGATCTTTCAGATTATTAGACGAATGAATTTAGAAATAATAATTAATTGAATATTGAAAAATATAGAGTATATTTTTATAGAAACGTAAAAAAATAGCACAACTAATTTCATAATATTTTCAGAGATTCAACGAACGGTATAATTAATTCTCTCCGATTCTAGTGATCTTTTCAAGGAATAAAAGTTCGAAGAACTATAGTGTTTAATCGATAAAAACATATCGGATAAACTAGACGTACGTAAAACGGTATGAGTCCTTCTTCTTTATCCTTTCTTATTGCTTCGGCTAATGTATCGCCGCGCAGCTTGTATTTATCATCGACCTCTAACTGTCTTAATTTTATTCCTGCGATAAGTCCAGCGCGTTCAACCGAAGTATGTGCTTGGCCTTAAAAAATACACCTTGTAATTATGGGACTGTTTTATCTTTAAATCCATAAAAAATCGATACGCGTTTATTAAATTCGGAATAAGTATATACAAATTCTGTATATAAGTATATACAAACGTTCACTCAATATTATTAGATTACAAGGAACGATCTGACCAATCATTGAATAATTCTTGATTGATTTATACTTTTTTCGGTTTTGTGCACATGCAATTAGTCACTTTAATGTTTCTAATGTGTTCTAATGTATAAATTTTATTAATTTCGGCTAACATCTATATTTCTGTGAAGGTCCAAGTTCGAACCCTAGCCGATGTAATTTTTTCTCTTGCAATATATCCTTTGTGTTCTTATATACAATTATATTATAATATTTTTAATATTTCAAGCATCCGTATGACTCAAAAATATATATGTATATATAATATTAATTCGTTTTTGGCTAGACATTTGAACAAGCAATTAATTTCGTTTTGGTTTTGATCTTATAGACCTCTTGTAAATTTTCGCGTGACAAAATTTGTAGTAAAATAATTGCAGTAATACTCACAAGAACAATATGCGACTAGTTCACCGACAATCTCGTTTTCCGTCCAATCAGGATGCTGTTTTTTAACTTGCTTGATCTTTTTAGCCTTCGCTCCTAATAACGCTAAGAAAGTCGATTCGCTGCCACTGCCCTATAAGAGAAATTTTCACTTAGGTTTGTTTAGTAGTAACTTGCTTTTCAAAAAGAACAGTCTCAGAGATAACTGTTCATACGTATTAAGATATCTTTTGTTAACGTATCGCTACTAATAAAATGTGACTTGCTTCTATGACGCCACCGCCTTTTCCACCGCTACAGAAAAGAAATTCTTTGGGCAGGCCCAACATTTTTCCCAGCCAATCTACTGTGATCATTTCTAGTTCAGTACAAGCTGGACTCGCAATCTAGCATGCAGAAATTTGGTATAAAAAGTGACCAAGAACATAGTGTATCTTTAATATTTTAATATTAGTGTTCGATATATTTTCTACCTTTATGTTAATTTAAAATTTTCAAAATTAATATTTTTTAGTTTGAATGATGAGATTTGGTTGTCGTTGCTAATTTTGACTTTTATCTATTGCAGAAATAGATTTTACATCCTTCGCAATACAAATAAGGGATTTTAATAGCTGTCATAGCTATAACGT
>NW_011966864.1:0-3765 GCF_000949405.1 Vollenhovia emeryi | reverse complement strand
AACCGAAGATTCTTCTTATATTTATAGTTGAATCCCCCCACGATATTTTAAGTGGAGGAGGAAGGTATTGTTCTCCGTTCCTTCACCGCAACTCTACCCTGGTAACAGTTGTCACTGCCACCGAGGTACCGCTTCGTCGCGAGTTGTAATTTGATAAACGATCGATAAGGAATGTTCCGAGTGATTTCTCAGGAGTTTCTTTTAAAAATTTAATTTGAATAATTTAGTTAAAATTATACGTCTGTAACAAACGCAAACCACGAATGCCGGTCTTGTATTAATGGAAATGAAAAAAACATTCACATCTTTTGCACTTACCCACGTGAATCCAATGCACGAAATTGCTCCACTTAACATATCGGCTAGAATCGCGGGATATGATTGAAGATAGGGAAAGTATGCATGGAATTTTGGACTCTGCCAATGAGTAACCTAAACATTTTTATCTTAATTTATTTCATGCTTACAGTCGGAAATACCGATGATAAAATACATTAATTTTTAATTATAGTGTTACTGTTTCTCGATGCGTGAATCAGTCATTATTGTATACTCTCGTTAGATCAGTGATGTACGATCGATTGTGGTAGTTAAAAATTACTTACGCCTGGCATTATTACTCTTTCGATATCGGCCATTATATCTTTCCATTGTTCAGGGGTTTGGGGTGCTTCAGATGGCAAGAGTGGTCTCATGTATCCTGGCTCCACCGTAGGCAAGACTCTTCTGGGAATTTGGGATATTTTTATAAACGAGATATATTTAAGAGTAAATACTTATTGTCGATCTAACTGGCAATGTATTTGTAAAAATTTTTTTTATAAAATTTTACATAAGGTGCGACGTTTCGACCCACGTATCGGGTCCTTATCAAGCGAATGAGCTGCAAATCAACATGTCGCTGTTAGATTATGGATAAATTCAATACATTACATTATATAAGATTAGGTTATAAATATAGTGAATTAAATGAACACCACAAGGTAAACCTACATTTATAGCGTGTTTGATCTCGTAACTTCACTATATTTATAACCTAATCTTATATAATGTAATGTATTGAATTTATCCATAATCTAACAGCGACATGTTGATTTGCAGCTCATTCGCTTGATAAAGACCCGATACGTGGGTCGAAACGTCGCACCTTATGTAAAATTTTATAAAAAAAATTTTTACAAATACATTGCCAGTTAGATCGACAATAAGTTTACTCTCAATTTTTCATCACTGGTGACTTAAAGCATATCTCTCTATTATTTGAGATATATTTATATAAAAAGTACAAGATATAATTTAATAGATTATTACTGAATGTAAATTCACCGTTAAACGATTTTTTCGATTATGGCATGTTATCTACCTGTCTCTAATATTTTCCAAGTAGTTTGCGATATATTCCGCCATCTCTTTTGCGCAGTCCTTGAAGCTCTCTGGATCCATCTTTTACAAATATATAAAATATATGATTTGTCAGAGCGGATGAACTAATATAAGAGACTGAAAATAAATCAAAACCAATCAGCTACTTTAATAAATGATCCAGTCACTTATAAAAGGTAGAAAATAACGGACGCAAAGTTAAAATATGTCTGCAGTATACAAGTGCCGGAGAATAACTATCGAAACTGTAACAAAATAAAAGTGTTTAGGTCAAAACAACGAAAAAGGATAGGAAAATGTATAACCGACGATTAAATCAATAATTTATTAATAGTTATAGTTACTAATTTGTACTCTCTTAGGAATTGATTTGTGTACGTATAAATTTACCTTGTGTAGTATTACCAGAGGATGAATCTATACCCGTGTCTTAAGCGACAATCTTGATAATTGTTGCAAGTTTTTGTGTTTTTTAGGTAAAAAAACTAATGCGAGAGACTATTTAAGCTTGTAGCACCTGTTTATTTCCACTGACTTATCCAGATTAATGAGTACGACAAAACTCATATCGGTTCAATAATCACTTTATTGATTGCTGAACACAATTCATGCTATTGCCAAGACAGCGCGCAGTACAATATTACCGTCAAAAACGTATGATACACACTATCGCCAGTCGAGGATTTACGATAATGCTCGAACGTGCGAGGATGAGTCGGAACTCTAATTACTACATTTTCAAATTTAAGAAAACAAGGAAGCATAGCTCATTGTCATGTCACTCAAATAAAGATAAACTATACACTACCGCCCAGGTCAGTTCTACAAAATACGTCACATATCGTAATTGAATGTCGAGCGTACGTGCACTGAGCCTACCGTTAGAAATTGTCGCAAGCTGATTGTCGTTGTTGAAACGAGAGGTGGTCATGGCTCATCTCATCCGATTTACGACTACGACTGATGACGTCAGAGCGATTTATCGTGACTTCCTTTTTGTAATCTTAGTTTCAAAAAATCGTTTAAATAGTTAAACTGTTGTACCATCATTCTTGTAGACTTTAAAAATTCTTCATGCTCACGCTTTGGAAAATATTCAAACAATTTTGTTTGTGCACCTAAATTATGGCCGATATTCGTAGTAATGTAAGGCTTAACCCACCATCTTCTTGTTTTACGCTTTTTTAACAGTAATTTTAACTTTACAATTTCGTTAATATTTCTATGACTCTTACTAGTATTGACAATAAATTTACATAAATGGCATAATTTTCATCGTCCATCACATCCGTGGCTTTTAACCGTATATCGTTAGTGCGACTTTCGACGTAGCAGCTCTGTCGTAGAATTACAAGTCATATTCACGTTCGACACATATTATGTGATTAACGACCAGCGATATTCGTTTCCGACCTACGACGTATTGTATAATAGGTCTGAAAGAGCTTCAGTTTCCACCAATAACAAATGCATGTATAATAATAGACAGAATGATTGCGACACTTTTTTAAATAAAATCATAGCAATTATCAAGTACGGTGACGTGATAACGGTTGGAGAATTGAAATACATTTTGAACGTGATTTTTCTGTTTAACTAATTTAATATTATAATATCTAGTATGAACGTGTGGTTAATTTTTAACGATGAGGTATATACAATTAATTGAGGATTAATTTGAATATTAACTTGAGAAAAATATTTATTGATACATTAGCTCTGTTACGGTTTAAAAATCTATTAGGTAAATAATATCTATCTTTATATTTTTAACATTTATTCAAATATATTGTTAATGTATATTTGTTTTGCTTCTATTATTAAAATGTTACTATTTATAAAAGATAATTTTAAAAACTATACTTTATTAACCCGTATAAAGATATTTAATTCTATTACCTCTTTTATTTATTTGAAATATTTTATATTTCCCTCAATTATTAAATACCTTCTATTATTTATTTTTGACGTAGTTCTATCTGACATATTTTCTCGCATAGACGATATTTTCCTACATCGATAATTTAGAAATGTTTAGTCGACAGAAGATAATATTATACAGGGTGAGTCTTTCCATATCCGACAAAATTTTTGAGAAGGTAGAACGGATCGAGATGAACGGAAAAGTCCTGTATCATTTTGCAATTTTCGTAATAGTTAACGAGTAATTAATTATTAAAAATCGTTATCTTAGGCTGGCCTACCGCCCAATTCGAGCGCGTGGCGAGATGTGCGCATAGCAATATCGATCGCCGGGCGGTCACATCTTGCCACGCGCTCGAATTGGGCGGTAGGCCGGCCTAAGACAACGATTTTTAATAATTAATTACTCGTTAACTATTAAGAAAATTGCAAAATGGTACAGGACTTTTTCGTTCATCT
>NW_011966863.1:45696-49345 GCF_000949405.1 Vollenhovia emeryi | reverse complement strand
TAATAAAAGTAGCGTTGTTGAAAGGGGAAACACTAATAGAAGAAGACGAGATAACGCTTACGGGGATAACAGGCCATAAGGTGAAAACAATAGGCAAGATTCACGCCAAGATAAAGTTAGACAAACTGCAAATAAAGCACACACTATATGTAGTCAAAGATGACTTCCCCATGGAGTATGACGGAATCCTAGGAGTAGATTTCGTGAAGAGACATAAGGTAAAATGCGATTACGGGAAAAAACAAGTTAGCATAGGACGGCAAATCTTCAAGTTGTACCCCTACAGAAGAATATCACTAAAGCCGCGAAGCGAAACAATTATGCACTTGGCTACCGACACGAATATGTTGGGCATAATACAGACAGAAGAAACTAGACCCGGAGTGTTTATAGGAAACTGTCTAGTGCAGCCAAGAGAATTTACGTGTGTAGCAAGCATTTTGAATACAACAGAAACCACGGTTGAGATGCCAATGCCGCAAGTAAAACTTGTGGAAATTGGGCTAGAGGAGACAGAAGAAATAAATGCAGCACAGATTAGCAAAGGTGCCGGAAACATATCGCGCAGTGAAAAGATAAGTAGACTATTGCGCACCGAACATTTGAATGCCGAGGAAAGGAAAACCATTGTCGAAATCTGCGAAAATTTCATTGATGTATTTCACATAAACGGAGAACCCCTGACTTGTACGGAAGCCGTAAAGCAGAAAATTGCTACGCAGGCAAATAGCTCCCCGGTCAACGTGCGACCATATCGCCTACCGGAAAGGCACAAGCAGGAGGTAGACCGGCAAGTGCAAGAAATGTTGAAGAACGGAATAATAAGACATAGCACGAGTCAGTGGAATGCGCCACTGTTAGTGGTCCCGAAGAAAGCAGACGCCTCAGGAAAACCGAAACTACGAGTCGTAGTCGATTTCAGAAAGGTAAACGACCTGACAATAGGCGATTCGTTCCCGATACCAAACATGACGGACATATTAGATCAGTTGGGAAATGCAAAATATTTTTCGACGCTGGATCTAGATTCGGGATACCACCAAATAAAAATGGAGGAAGCTGATAAGGAGAAAACAGCATTTTCCACTCCACATGGGCACTACGAATATAATAGAATGCCATTTGGTCTAAAAAATGCACCAGCTACGTTTCAAAGAGTAATGAATGCCGTATTAACCGGATTACAGGGACTCAAGTGTCTCGTATATATAGATGACATAGTCATATATGCGCATAGTCTGCAGGAACACAACAAACGACTCGTTGAAGTATTAAAAAGGCTGAGAGAGAATAATCTAAAATTACAGCCGGACAAGTGCGAGTTCCTAAGAAAAGAGGTGACGTACCTCGGACACAAGATAACAGATAACGGAATACTTCCGGATCCAACGAAATTAGAAGCCGTTAAAAGGTTTCCGACGCCAGAAAAAGAAAAGGATATCCAGGTCTTCATCGGATTGGCAGGATATTATAGGCGATTTATAGAAAATTTCTCTAAAATAGCAAAACCTTTGACAAATGTACTGAAGAAGGGAACAAAATTTGAGTGGACGGAAGAACAACAAGCGTTTGATATTTTAAAAGAAAAATTGACGACAGCACCCGTTCTACAGTATCCCGATTTCGAACAGCCGTTTATAGTGACGACTGATGCATCCGATCATGCGATTGGAGCAGTATTATCGCAGGGAGAAATAGAAAAAGATAGACCAATAGCATACGCGAGTCGAGTCTTAAATAAAGCCGAACTAAATTATAGCACTACGGAAAAAGAATTGCTAGCCATAGTATGGGCGGTCAAACACTTTCGACCGTACCTATACGGAACGAAATTCACTATAGTCACAGACCACAAATCTCTAGTGTGGCTATTTAGTGTAAACGATCCAGGATCGCGCCTAATAAGGTGGCGATTAAAATTAGAGGAGTACGACTACGTAATCGTACACAAGGCAGGTGAGATAAACAAAAATGCTGACGCGCTCAGTCGACACGTTGCTGACGTGAACACCGTCGAGGAGACAGACACGACGACGGAACGCGAATACTCAGAAGAGGAAAAGAAGAAAATACTGTATGAATACCATGATGCGCCTGTGGGAGGACATCAAGGAGTAGAACGAACCATACGAAGAATTCGGTTGACTCATAATTGGAAAGGGTTAACGAAGGATGTGGAAGAGCACATCTCAAAATGCGAAAAGTGTCAGAAAAATAAATTGTCACGAAGAATAAAGGTACCACTGGTGATAACAGACACGCCAGATAGGCCATTCGAGAAATGTGCCTTAGATATTGTAGGACCGCTGACAACGACTACACAGGGAAACAAATACTTACTGACGTTCCAAGACAGTCTAACGAAATTTAGTAAGGCAATCCCCATACCGAATCAGGAAGCAGTCACGGTCGCAAAAATGTTCGTAACGAGGATAATTTTAGAACACGGCATACCCGAAAAGGTACTGACCGATCAAGGTACCAATTTCCTAAGCGACGTATTCAAGAATACGTGCAAACTATTAAAAATAAAAAAGATCCAGACGACGGCTTACCACCCTGAAAGCAATGGAGCTCTGGAAAGAGCGCATCGTACTATCGCAGAATACTTGCGACACTACATAGACGAGGATCAAAGTGATTGGGATGAATGGATCCCGTACGCAATGTTTACATATAACACGACGCCACATAGCGCGACAGGGTACACGCCACACGAATTGATATACGGGCACCAAGCGACTCTACCTACGGCCCTGACCCAACCGCCGCGACAGACGTACTCATACGACGACTACGCGCAAGAACTACGCGAGAGAATGCGAGCGACGCAACAAGCGGCGAAGGAACAATTAATAATCAAAAAAGAAAAAGCGAAAGCTCAATACGAACAAAAAATATAGAGTTTAACGTAGGGGAAAGGATACTCCTACACGACGAAACCGTAAGGAGAGGACGCTCGAAAAAACTAGATGCTCAATGGATAGGTCCGTACATCATTACGGAGAAGCACTCGGAAGTAAACTATACTATAAAAAAGGGACGACAAAGCCTACGAGTGCACATAAACCGCCTAAAACCCTTTGTAGAATATTAGTCGCATAAAACTACAAACAAGGGGGGAAGGGACAGGAATAAAAGATAGAAGATAGGATAAATGAACAAAATAAAAACTGCCTAATAGCCAAGAAACGCGAGCTAGAAACATGTACGCGAACCGAGTAAAATTATGTATGCGATCAAGCATTCCTGTCATACAATGTGAACGTAGACGCACCATGCGAGGTGCAAACTTATGTAAGGCCCCTGGCCACCTAAACGCGTGCGAAAGAAGACACATATTCGCGAACAAATGTCACGCACCCACAAGGATCGGGTATAGCAATAATTATAATTAGCTTAATAGGCCTAAGCGTATGGGCAATATACCGTAGAACGAAAAAACAACCGAATACACCAAACTATGTTAACCGCGAACCCGCGATGATGTATTAAGCATAAAGTGTAAATAAATATTGTAAGGAACAAGGAAAAGGGAGAGGGTAAACCCATGAGCGGAAAACTTCATCCCTCAGTTTTCCTTCTTCCAAAGGGGGAGGGATGTTGTGCCCCGATTGCCGAAAGAGGTAACGAGGGCACTCAAGCAGTG
>NW_011966863.1:42876-45409 GCF_000949405.1 Vollenhovia emeryi | reverse complement strand
TTACTGCAATTAGAATAACACTAGCGTAAGCATATTGCGCGATCGAGCCACAAAAGCCCGACCGCGCAACCTAATTAAATTCGGAGAAGAAGTCAGCAAGTTCTCGACCCGATTACGCATAACCTCGATCGAGTACCGAGAAACCTCGATCGAGTACCGAGAACGCTGACGCCTCGATCATCGGGTTTAAAACCGGAGGAAAGCCCGAGATCGAGGCACTTGTCACTATCGCGCATCCGATAACATACTGTACGCGTTAAACACTTGTCCGTCAGGCCTTCGGCCTGCCGTCAACCAATCTTGTGAAACTCAGTTAAATAAAGTTAATCTGTGAGATCCAACGGTGCCTTCATGAAGTGACCTCCGACCAGCCACATCCCATCAAAGAACCCCTTCGGTTCTCGTTAGAGAACACCTCCGGAGCGAGTAAGAAGGAAAATACACCGCGCACGGAGCGGCGCGGCAACACCTCGTTACAGTGTAAATTAATTACCCGATAACTATTGTTACTTTTGTACCGCGGCACATGACATTTCTCCTTAGTTTAACCCAATCTACCACTATTTTCAAGTTGGCTACTTTTGCATCAGACACTCTGTATAATGTTGGACACGGCAGAAGTGGACACCGTTCATTTGCACACGGTAAAAGTTGGACACGGCTCAAATGGATACCTTTCATGATTTAAAGAATGGTAATTTCACAGGATCGTGTATTTTAAAGCAGAGAATGTATTTTCTGTTTTAACCAAAGATACAAACAGTTCAAAACCATTCGCAGTATTCTCTGCTGTAACTAAATGCACATTTTTTTCGGACAATATTTACGAAAAACACTCACATACGAGCGGGGGGTGCAAAGGGGCCTTCGGCTGGTAGGGTGGGTAGATCTCGGTGTGCAACTTTTACCGTGTGCAAATGAGCGGTGTCCACTTGCCCCGTATCCAACTTTTCAGTGTGCAACTTTTACAGTCTACAAATGAGCGGTGTCCACTTGCGCCGTGCCAAGTTTAGTGTCCACTTATACCGTATCCAACATTATAGCCTGCAACTTTCAAAAGAACGGTGTCTATTTGCGCCGTGTTCTACTTTACGGTGTGCAACTTTTATGTGTCCAAAAGTTCTGTATCCAAATGAACCGTGTGCAATATTCCGTGTCCAGTTGCACAGTGTTCACTTGTACTATGTCCAAGTGAGCCTCTCCCGTAGCATATGGGGGCCATTGCCCGGGGGGGGGGGGGATCATTAGTGAATGCAAGCTCGATCCCATGACCTTTCCTCCCAATGGGTGTGGGAAGGCCATCGCGGTAGTTTTAGCAGGATAACACAGCACTCCATAACCTGGATTCTCCCCCAGTTCGGGATATCTGAAGGGATTTCCCCCACATTACTACAGTATAACCAGATGGGTCACTCTCTGTCAGCACCTTTGATCTAGGCGTTCTCACTGTTCCGCCATGTTTTCATAAGCGCCAACAGTGTATCAACGGCTAAAAGTGCCTGGACTCTTTTTAGGATTGTATCCAGAAAAGACGCATGCGAACTGGCATACATTATTTATTGTGAATGTAAATGGCCTATGAAAAAAAAATTGTTTCAATAAAAGTAATTAATGTAATTACTTGCTCCAACGTATAAATGTATTTACGCGTTATTCGTCAACACTGCGAATTTTTCATTGTCACACCAACTTTGCAATAACACACGTACAAAAATCCTGCGATTGGTCACTATAAAACCATGTCGGATATGCAGTACGGATCGGCGTGAACGTGAAACAAAAGAACGAGTGACCCTACTGGTTGTACTGTGACATTACTATAAAAAGTTTAGAAATCAAAGTTTAGAAATATCTATTCAAAGTCAATTTTTCAGTTTATAACATCTTAAATGATATTCATTGTTTTAAGATTACGATGATTTATTATATGTACTATATATTAAAATGTTAATTTTATCAGAAAATAACGTACAAAATTAAGGCTACAGCACAATTCTAGTGAATTGATTAAAATGGTCCATCCTGTACATGTGTATATTTTTCCTATCTCAAAGAAAATATTTACGTCACAAAGACTAAATTTTAGTCTTTGTTTAATTTAAACAAAAAATTTTATATAATTTGATATTTCAAAATACTTACATTTTGTCAGTAGTTTCAATGCTACTATCTATAATCTTTTGTCCTTGAAAACTGATGCAAAATAGATGAAAAACTTGAGCAATAACGTACACCAAATATTTTATCATTTCTTCTGTGTGTCCCGAAACCATTACAATCTAAAATTGTAGAGATATAAAAATTAATAACATAATATCTTTACTTGTAGGTTTAGCTAAATACAAAGTAAAATATTTCATCAGCAATCCCTGTATACTGTAGTTTTGTTTCAAAATGGTTAAGAATAGAGGGTCTTTTAAGAAATGAGGGAAAATACGGTAATTGTGCATAAAAGCGACTTCCTCTCCGATTCGCTTGATTTTTAAATATGTTGTTGGGGATGTCTTCCCGAGTAATTTCATATATATATATA
>NW_011966863.1:38409-41716 GCF_000949405.1 Vollenhovia emeryi | reverse complement strand
CAATTACCGAAAATACTTGTAGATAGATAGATAGTCTTTATTGATCCCCTATGGGGTTACAATTTTCTTTGACCTCTTACATCATGTTACAACACAATACACCGCTACAATATATACACTAAATATATACATTCTTTTCTTATTCTATCCGCTTGCCGTTCCGTTGTTATACATTTATATTTATTGTGATTGCCGTCCCGCGAGCGCGTCCACCGGGTTCCTCCCTCAACGCGACAGGCGAGGAATAGGGGAAACCGTGCCGCAGTCTCCAGAGAGGCGACCGTTATCGTTTCTGTCGTTCCGACGTTATGGCTTATTATTTTTTTTGTTATTATGAATACGAGCGCATGAGTACGGAAGGACGCGAGGGCAGAGGAGAGATGAGAGGCCCGGCTAACGGACAAATTCCGCGTCGAGCACGGTGGAAAGGCGTTTGCGGCTCGAGAGCGGAGCGCGCGGAGCAACGAGCCGGGAGGAAGGAGCCCAGGGCCCGTGGCACTCTACCGGAGAGGCGTCAGCGGGGGAACCGCTGCGACAGCCCCATCGAGAGAGCGCTGCGGTAAAATTTGGCGATACCGCGGGTACCTGCGCCCGCGTCACGGTCTTGCGAATATCGCTACCGGCGTTGTCGCGTGCCGTCGCGCGATTGGCCGCGGGGGCACGCGCCCCGCGTGCGCAGCCGCGAGGAGGGCCCCGAACCATCGATCCGCGATCGCGAAAATTCGGGAAAGAGCCTGTTGCCGGACTTGTAAGAGAGAGGACCCCGGTCTGCCGCTGCCGCCGTGTTACCGCCCCGACTTGCGAGGTTCCCGATCAGGACGAGCCGTTGCCGTCTGACGATCCCGGGAGAGCCAAGGTGCCGGTGAGATTGTCCTCCATCCGTTTCGTCCCGTACGATTGCGTCCGGGCCAGCGTTGCTCTGTCGTGGCCGGGAGAATTTCGCGATTGGTGATACTCGGGCTGCGTCCCGCTAACGTTAGAGTTTTTGGTGCCCCGGTCGCAACGACAAGCAATACCGGTCCCCGGAGCCTGCAGGGCACAGGTCTCGTTCGTGTGAGTGTGCGTGTGTGTGAGTAGAGACTCGCGATCGCGTTGATTACTTGTCGCCGACCTGGAGATTCGCGGTGTGAGGGTTGCATCGCGCGAGATCACGCAGGGTACGCATGCCGCGGGAATGTCGCGTGAATGCGCGGCGTGAGGGTACGTCGCCGTAGAGCCGTGGCGACCGGGAAATTGCGAACGGCTGTGTGAGTGCCTGCGGTGCCCCGTACCGCTTCCGCCGCTGTCGGTGGCGGGTCTCGTGCGGACGGTGCGTCCCGAGCGAGAATCCTCTGCCGACTATCGCGGCCGGCGCGGTCGGAAGAGAACGAAAAGATCGTCGTCGTAGTTAGCCGTCGGGGACTGCCCGACGTAGAGTTGCACGTCGTTGTAAGGTGGGCCGACCCGTCGGCCCGAGTACCCAGTCTCGCGGGCGAAGCGCCCCGGCCGAGTGTCGCGTGTGCGACGGTATTCGTACCGTTTCCGACGCGCGTGGTCGCTCGCGACTTGAAGAATTGATTGTTAGACGCGTCCCCGCTTTTGAGTAGGGTTTATCGTTAACGGGGAGAATTTCAGCCGTTGGTTGCGGACCGGACCCAAACGTCCCCCCTTGATCTGTGCCGGATTGCGTCGTGTCGCATCAAACACTGTAGCGAATGATTCCCCCAGTCTCGGGGCCTGTACTAGTCTCGCCTACGACGCCGCCCGTTATTGCGGCCACTCAACCGGCTCGTTAACGCCGCTTTATAATAAACCCGATTTTATCTATTTTATTTGGCGAGTTTCTTTTCGTGTACGTCACTCTTCGTGTGTCTCGTCCGTCGTGAGAGTTAATTGTCCCGTCGCCTCTGGAATCTTTTGGTGTCCGTTAACCACCGCCCATCCCCTCTACCGTTAGGCGAGCTAGCCTGCCCGTGACGAAGGCCGATACCGATCGTTCGCGCAATTTCGCGGATATCGCGAAGTGACGCGTGAAAGACCACGTCTGGCGCCCAATCTCCGATTCTCGCGTCGGGCCTTCGGCTTTCAGCACGGTACGCGCGGAGCTACCGACATCCAGTTCCTTCCCGGGGCGTTATCATTTTCCCGCGGAATTCCTTCCCCTTTTTGCCGGCGTCTCGATCCGTCCGCCTCCCGCGCTTCTCGCGCCTGGCGACCGCACTCCCGTCGTCGGCGCGCACAACCGACGAAGATCCGCGCGACGGCGAGAGCGGGACGGCAACGCACGTCCGTCCACGCATAATGGGAGGACGGAAGAGAGATAACGTCGCAATGTATAGATATAGACAGATATATCTATTATCTTTATCTCTATACGCTTCCCTATCTATCCGTACACACACACACACACGTCACGCTCGCTCTATTCTACTCTATTTCTTATTCTATTCGGACCTCCGCTTCTCGGTAGTCTATGTTAATTCCCGTTTGGCTCAGGTGACACCTCTCTCTCTCACTCTCTCACTCTCTCTCTCTCTCTCTCTCTCTCTCTCTCTCTCTCTCTTAATTTTTCTTTTCTTTAATGAAGAAAATAATATCACATTGTTGGTGTGTAGGCATACGAGTATTAGATAATTTGTATAAAGGAATAATTATGGTAATATATCACTCACAGAGTTCGTCAGGCGATTTCATAAGATTCTTAGAAGATCTAGTGGAATTGACTACGGTTAAAGAAAAGTGTACAATGATAGGCGATTTTAATATTGATTTAATGAAAGATTCTTTTTATTCAAATAAATTACGTACTATGATGTTAAGTTTGGGAATGAAACAATACGTCGATAAACTGACAAGGATTACAAAAGACAGTCAAACAATTATAGACCTGGTTTTTACCAACAATGAGGTGAAATTTCAACACTGGGGATTCGCTCCCGTCAGCCGTTCAACGCGAGATACAAACGGAAGAGGGTCAAGCAGCGTTGCAGATGCATCTGGGCCCGCTGAGCCAAAAATATATCGAGGCAGTTCTACGCGGGCCCCCTGCCAAAAAGAGTGGTGTAAAGAGTGACATAGATTTCGTATACGGTGGTATCTCGACAAGGATGGAATGAGGCTCGGCAGTAAACGGTTCGATGTAGACAGCAACGGTAATATAATTCTCGACGGTGTGCGATACAAAGGTACGCCCGGTCTTTACGAGCTGATTTCCAAGAGACTTCCCGACGATGAAGAGTACACGAAGGATGGTCTAAACAAGTACAAGAGCATACTTTTGGCGACGAATGCGCACAGGCGCAATTACAGCGCGCAAGGTCAGAAAATT
>NW_011966863.1:33006-36622 GCF_000949405.1 Vollenhovia emeryi | reverse complement strand
ACGTGCAACGACTTTTGAAGAAACGCAACATCAATCTCTATTCTACCTATTCCGTATTGAAAGCATCGGTCATCGAGCGGTTCAATCGCACATTGAAGAACACCATGTGGAAGATGTTTACACTCAATGGAAGTTACAAGTGGATAGATTTATTACCACGACTCATTGCAGAGTACAACGCATGCAAGCACAGGACCATCGGCATGCGACCCGTCGACGTTACCCCTGCGGTTGCTAACAGGCTTCTGAAAACTGTGTACAGCCACGTAAAAATCGCTGGTCCGGCAAAGTTCAAAGTGGGTGACGCGGTACGCGTTAGCAGATACAAGACGGTGTTTGAGAAGGGTTATACACCAAATTGGACCACGGAGGTGTTTAAAATCGTTACAGTACAGCGCACCAATCCCGTAACGTATCTACTCGAGGATTACCGTGGAGAACCCGTCGCTGGAGCATTCTACGAGTACGAGCTGCATCGCGCGACTTATCCGGATGTGTATCTCGTAGAAAAAGTGCTGCGCAGGAAGGGTGACAAGGTTTATGTGAAATGGTTGGGATTCGCTGGATCGCATAATTCGTGGACAGACAAGAACAATATGCTTTAACTTTTAAAGAATGTATTTATTCTATTAAACATGTATAAGAATATATTAAAGGCATATATATATACAGTTGTGTCATTTATTTTACATGTGAATAAACATATACTTGTAATAATTACTATTCTATAATGTACAATAATACTGTGAATATATTATAAAGGTATCTGGTAATGTCCCCATGGTAACGTGTTGGTCGAGTCAGGCATGACGTATCGTTTGTCGTCGTATGGACTCAGAGCGATTTTCGTCTCGGATATAGTGTACACTTGATGCAGTTTAGTTCGAATACACGACTGCTGACGCGTCATCTCGATCTCGTCTCGCAAACAATGTGTGTAATCATCAAAAGATATTGTTCGCGCTACTACATTACTTTTGACACCTTTCGCCTTCTTCGTATCCTTCTTACCATCGACTCACAACGCATACATTTTCACTCTGAGTTCCACGAATTCCATCATGATCGCGCCATTGTTTTCGTCCTTCATTAGACCGGGCACTTTCTTGTTTACACGCGGTATGCCATACGCGTTGTCAACCGGATAATCGCTCGTGTCGAATCTGTGTATATCGCGTTTCACAGTCTCATATACATCCTCGCACTTGCCGTGGTATATAAGACTGTCGGTATCAGTTGTGACGTGGCGGATTAGCTGCCGCGGGCCAGCTCCCCGCTGCCGTCCCAAGGCGAGGTGTCGGTCCGCCCGAGGAAAAGAGGATCCGCGCGAGGCCGTAGGGAAACCTCCCGGGGTCGCACTTACACGTTTTTTTTTGCTTGTCCGCTTACCCGAAACTTTATAGTTTTGTATAGCGCCCATCGAGCGCTGCCGAGCCGACCGGACCATCGAGGGGACCAACCGACGGCGGAACCGAGAGGCGGGATCGAGAGGAGAGAGAGCCGAGGGGCGAGAGCGCGAGGACGCCAGCGGCCGCGGGGAAGCCAAGGGGGCCAAACCAAGGAGAGGGCGAGTCGAGGGGCAAGGGCGAGAGGAGCCGACAGGCGGTGAACGCCGAAAAGCCGAGCCGCCCTGAGACCTGTGGGCCCGAGCACGCAGAGCCGCGCCCGAGGGGCGAGAGACGAGGCGCCAGCAGGACTGCGAACCAAGGGGCGAGCACGGGCGGAGGTTCCCCGGAGGCCCTGAGGACCGGCGGGACCGGAGGGCCAACGCGCCGGAGAGCGGGCCCAGGATCGACCGCCCCGGCCTTGCGAGCCGCGCGGGGCGAATTACGCACCCGGAAGCGCGCAGACAGCGATAACGCCCCTGCGGGCCCGGCGACACGCCGGGCGAGTGGCCCATTGATTGGCGGATCCGCGGCGCCGCTACCTTGCGCAGCCCCTTTTCGCGGTCGTAACGAGCGATCGGGTGATCGACCCGCTCGCGCAGGAACTTCCGCTTTCGTTCGCGGATCCTCGCCCGTATCGGATCGATTATCCAAGCGCGTACCGAGCCTGTGATCCGAGTGCCGGTCACGTTCCGGGGCGAGCCGAGAGCGAGGGATCGAGGAGACGAGTGCCGACCAGGACCGCGCCGTGGGATCCAGGGAGAGTACCGGTGAGGTGGCCCTCGAGGGAAATGTTACTGTAAAAGCCGCGTGCTTCCGAGGGGGTTAGCTTGCGCTCTGGCATCGCGCCGCGTTCAACTTAAGGCCTTTGCACGTAAAAAAGCATTAACCGTAACCGTAATTTTAGTCCATAACCTACGGACCCTACGTAATTTTAGTCCGTAACCTTTGGAATTTCACTTGGGTTGCTCTATCTGTCTGTACGTGTTGAAAACTACGATTAC
Source organism: Vollenhovia emeryi (assembly GCF_000949405.1). NCBI lineage: Eukaryota > Metazoa > Arthropoda > Insecta > Hymenoptera > Formicidae > Vollenhovia > Vollenhovia emeryi. The sequence goes on along the minus strand of NW_011966863.1, from coordinate 34,233 downwards.
GGACTAAAATTACGGTTACGGTTAACGCTTTTTTACGTGCAAAGGCCCTTTAGTGTTTCGGGCCGTCGGGCGTCCGCTCCAAGGGGGAGTCGGAGCCGGCCATTTCGTGTTGCGAGCGGAACAACGGTGCCAAGAGCGGGAGCTCCCAGGGATCGGCCGCGGGCTTATCGGGATTGTCGCGGGCGGATATCGGCTAGTGCGACCTCGGAGGGGAGCGCCGAGCGAGCGCCCCGAACATCGTTATTCGAGCGGGAGCGCTTTCGTTCGCGTCCGGGAGTTCTTTCGCGGCGACTTCCGCCTTGTGGCGAGCCGGCACACCGGGTGTCGGTCGAGGGTTACGTGTCGCGCTCGCGAGTAGTCCTAGCGGGGAGGTCGGGGATCGACGGATCGCGAATTCGCCTCGGCGGAGGCCGCTTTTCTTTTCTTTTCTGTATCCGACCTTAAACCGTCTATTATACTTTATTAACCCGAGTCGCGATTATTTTAGTGTGTTCGTCTGTGCGTGTGTGTGTGTCGCGCCCCGTCCCGCCGTCTCGTTCCCGCGTGCCCGTGATTACGGGACCCAGCCACTCTGCCGACGGTAACGAGCAACCGGTCCTTTTCGCGTCGAGGAGGCTAACTAGCGGCGATAACCGAGCGGATCGGCGCCGTTGCGATCCGGGGAGTTTGTGTGTTTCGCGACAAGAATGTGACGCTGCCCGCGAGCGCGTCTGGCGCCCAACTCAGTATTCCGCGTGCCTGTTCCGGAGATTTGCCCGGAACGGAGACGGGCGCGTATTGTTCGCGCAAGCCGCCTCTTTCTTCGTCGCGCCCAGGGAGGAGCAAAAAGAGCGTGACACAGTATACATGATTCTACACTTGTCACTGTACAGGGGCAGCATGTATTCATGGTGAAATTCATACAAGCAGATCTTGGATATGTCGAGGATGCACATACCCACGTAGATTGGCTTGTTGAATTTCACTTCGGGTTTTCGCAATTCCACGGCGATTAAATTTTCTGAAAAGATGCTGCGACTATGAAAATTTGGGGTAAAAGTGCCGAATAGGGGACCCAGCTCCTACGACCTTGACCTTCAAGGTCAAGGTCAAGGTCACCCTCCTGAGTGACCCTCAGAAGGTTTTAGCCGTCGTTCGTTGCTCGTTAAAAAGTTGTTAACAAAAAAAGTTTGGTTTATGTGTAAGTTGCAAATGCGTTTAGCACGGCGCGCTGCGCGCGCCCTCCCC
>NW_011966863.1:11516-27952 GCF_000949405.1 Vollenhovia emeryi | reverse complement strand
ATTTGGCGTAATTTGTTGATATCATTACTTTTGTAGAGAAGATAGTTTTGTAGAGAAGATATTTTTGTGGAGACGATATTTTTGTACAGAAGATTTTTGTGGAGACACTATTTTTGTAAAGAAGATACTTTTGCCAGTAAAGATATTTTTGTAGAGATTATACTTTTGCAAAAAATATTCTTTACACGATATGCTAATTCTTCTAGTTGGTCAGCGAACCATGCGATGCAATCCTTGTCACGACGAAACTGATATATTAATAGCGAGTCGTCATATGAGCAGTGCAGGTAATAAGCGATGCTAAATACTTCATGGTGCTGATATGTCTTCGGATCCGTATCCATCTTTTTCAGGATACACTCCAAGTCGGCGTAGACGACAAACGGCACACGTTCCTTTCTACTGTGATTGTTAAAACTGAGCCACTTGTCCTCCTCGCTGGGTAATATGATCGCGCAGTCATTTATCTGTTGACAGTCCACACTGTGGACTTGCAACTTGACGTTGGAGCTAAAGTAGTGCAAACATCTGGAAAGACAAAAATTTTTATATAATATTTTTTCAAATAAAATAAGTTTCACAAATCTTGTCGATACTCACCGATCGCAAATGTGCTTTTTGTGCTCCTTCTTGCTGAGTTGAGAACTGATGAGGCGGGATAAATTCTTTATCCAGACGAAGTGGCCCACTTCGGCACCCCCCTGATCTTACAGGTATAATAGGTTCACGTGCTTCTCCTTCTTCTCGTCAGCAACTCGTAGCGGCACGATTGCACGTTCACAATTGTTCTTTTCAACGATGCTGTACACATTGATGGAAATACTGTTCAATTGTTCAAACTTTTTAATACCACTTAATGTCATCAGCATTGGAACGTCTCGCAGGTTTAACACATCACTGTAATGCGGATACGACGATTTGCGATCGGTGTATCTTTCAACCGGAAAGAGAGCAGCGACTACTGACCACGCGAAACACGCATTGTCTGTTGTTCGTACGTTGATCACTGCTTTCTTTCGTTTCACCACTTCTGGCATGTCTATATGGCATCCCGCGCGCATAGGATTGCACTTGTTCACGTTAATGGTTACGTTGTGTATACGCGCCATCGCCCACCCGCTATTACGCTCCTGAAACTCTTCGAGTTCAGCTAGAGTCGGACCGATTACGCGCGACTCATACCACTGTTGTAGGTCCGTTGTAATAAACAGTTCATAGTTTTTGTATTTATGCTTTTATTTGCACGTTTATCACAAACTCTCCGTTGAACATAGTATTCACCTTTACACAATTATAGCGCTCGATAGTGTCTCGCACGTGCTCGATCACGATATCGCGAGCGTCATCGAGAAATTTTCGCGGCTCGATGTACTCCGCGTTAATCACCGCACCGGTAAGCACGCGGTTTTCGAACGCGGTGTCGATCTTGCGCCACGACAGTTGTGCTCTCGAAGAAGTTCCAACATCACCACCCCCGAAATGTACGAATCTTCTTTCAACTTGGCACTTGACACTCTCGAGTCGCGCGATTCGAGCCACCGGCGATTGTTTGTTACCGATGGATAGCCTCTGACGTTTGACACGGCTGTGTTCCTCTAGCTCTGCGATACATTCGTGGCATTGTTGCAGCCACCCCAAATAATCACCCAATGTGGTGATCCTGTGGGCTCGTTCCACCAGATCTTGCTCTCGTTGTTCCATGTTGTCGCGCTAGCGTCTTTTCGGACTTTATACTGTCCACAATGTTTTTCTTCTCAATCTCGTATGAAATCACCTACTGTGGTGCAGCAGGCTTCCGGACGGATTATATATCATAAGAAAGTCACTGTCAGCAGCCAGGTTTCGGCGCTTGACCTCATGACTCATACCATGGATGCGCGCAGCTGTGTGTCTGCGCTAATCATTTGTATATCGTCATCCCCCGATGATATCTATTACATGCACGCGCCGCGGATTGCCAAAGACTTTTGTCAGCAGCCAGGTTTCGGCGCTTGATCATACCATGGAAAATAATACGTGTAGCTGTGGTATCGGTGCTAATCAAAGACATCCTCGGTGATATCTATTACATGCTGACGCAGTAGGTGTGAGTTTAAACGCGGAACTTCCCTGACATCACGCACCTAGACAAGAAAGTCGCTGTCAGCAGCCAGGTTTAGGCGCTTGACCCCGTGACTCATAAGAATACCCGTCCAGGTGTTCGCGCTAAAAATGACAGGTCAGCACCTTGCGTGATGTCAAGGTCGCGTACTTCCCTCCTCCCGCGGTCCCCTCGCCGCGGAGTACCCCCCCCCCCGCCCCGCTCCCCCCTCGAAGCTCCATGGGTTAGAACCGGCCTATATACCCTACTCGTGTACTTCTCGTCGTCGGGAAGTCTCTTGAAAATCAGCTCGTGAAGACAGGGTGTACCTTTGTATCGCACGCCATCGAGAATTATATTATCATCGCTGTCCACGTCGAACCGTTTACTACCGAGCCTCATTCCATCCTTGTCGAGATGAACGCCATACGTAAAATCTATATTACTCTTTGTACCACTCCTTTTGGTATGCGGTCCGCGTAGAAATTCCTCGATATATTTTTGGCTCAGCGGACCCAGGTGCGTCTGCAACGCTGCTTCACCCTGTTGCGTTTGTATCTCGCGTTGAACGGCTGTCGGGAGCGAATCCTCCGTGGTTTGGAAAACATCTTCGGATTCAAAAGGTTCGTCGATCTGTATGGCCGCCGCCTCCACCGTTGCTGGATGTATGGCACGCGGTGTGGATGTTATCAACGGTGCTTCCAATGTATTCGATGCATCGTATGATTTATACTGTTTTGACTCGATCGGCGAGTGAACTGGTGAGACTCGACGCTTCTTTACATTTTTCAGTATCGCGTCCTTTTCACGCTTATGACCGTACAACGTTTCAATCTCTACGTCATCGATCGGCTCGTCTTTAATCGCGCGCACCCCGCTGGAGTTGTCAACGATTTTTTGCAACGGCTCAATGATTGGCTTAAAATGAGTCTTCACAGCAGTATCGTCCTCGATGTTACTGGTCTTCAAAGCGCGATATTTCTTGCGGATCGATTCACTTGTTTTTTTAATCTCTCTCGCAATCTTTTCACGCTTGCTAATATCATCCCAGCCATGCTGACTGCTCGCTTTTCACCCAACGGAATACAGGCAACGACTAATCGGTTCGTGGTACCGCGAACGCGTTAAATCCCTTTCTGTATCGCCCATTTTTGAGCGCGCTGTCCTTGTCTATCACTAGGAAACCGTATTTGTCTAGCCAACAACTGCCACACAATGCGCAGAAATCATCGTACGACATGTCGGTATTCACATGATCGTTGTAAACGTGTTTCAAATTGGTGCCGTCCTGTTTGAACAGGATTAGCAGGTTCGCGTTGTCGCGTATAAGAAGTTTCGGTATTCTCGCGTAAGTCTGACAGAGATAAAAGCAGTCGACGCTCGAGTGACGCCCCATTGAAAAGTACTCTCTCACAGTGTCTTGCTTGTCGTACGCCACGTCATCGAAGATAAAGATCGAGTTCGGACGCGCCTCGGTCGGTGGAATGACGTCACTGTTATTGGAGAACGTAAAGTATCCGATTTCGTCAACAGATTCCAACAGCTGCTCCAAGTACTGATATTTCGGTTGTTGCAGCGACTTTGAGTACACGTACACGTTCTCGAAACGTACACCGTGCTGACTTTCCAGTAAGCTTATGAGAACATTTGTTTTTCCACAATTCGAGGGGCCGCACACGATCGCGCGGATACTAGTCGGTAGCATCGTACCATGCTTGCGTTTCTCAGCGTTATCCCCTCCCATCGACCGTAATCTGTCGTCGTAATTCCTAACGCGCATCGTCAACGGCTGTTGCACAAAATTCATTTCTCACACTGAAAGGTGGAGGGGAAATCGTGCGTCTATTTATAGGCGCGTGAAACCGCTCGGTAGACGACACCTATTTAACCGGGCACGACACAACGAATCGCTCAGTAGTGAAAATGTTTTTCATGCTGTCAAGTCCTTCCGATATCTTTGATTTAACCGCCGAGCAGTTGCAGTTTATTCCGAAAACCGTTCTGTTACGAGTGTGCGGCAATTACGTCCACTACGTGTGGGATAAGCTTCCGGAACATATAAAGGTGGATTTGGAGGTTCAGACTTATCGTCGCTGTTGCGCACGTTACAATCAGCCGCGGCAGAGGACGCACATCGACGGTCCCGCCCCAATGATCAAGGATTGCTACGAATGTCAGTTGACGCAACAGCGGTAAAACGTGGCGGCAGTTTGCTGAATCGTGCAATAAACGCGCTTCCTTTCGAGCTGCATATCCCTGGTTATCAGTTTTGCGGCCCGGGCACTCGTCTGGAAGAACGATTGGCGAGAGGAGATCGCGGGATAAATCTATTGGACGCGGCGTGCCGCGAACACGACATTGCGTATTCCCGCAGTAAAGAACTCGTCGAGAGACACACTGCGGACAGGATACTCGCCGAGAGGGCACGGATACGCATTACCGCCAGAGATTCAACGCTTGGAGAGAGAGCTGCTGCTGCGGCTGTTTGGGCGGCTATGAAAGCAAAGACAAAGATTGGCATGGATTTGAAAACAAAGAAGAAGAAAAGAGCGACAAAGAAGCGGATTCTTCCGGTAGCGAAACGCTGTGGTTTATTGCCAATTCTACCGATGCTGGGTGTGCTAGGATCCATGATTGGCGGAGCAGCCGGTGTGGCGAAGACGGTGAACGATGCCAAAGCTGCGCGACGTCAGCTCGAGGAACTGCAACGTCACAATCGCGCGATGGAAGGTCGCGGAGTGTATCTCGCTCCATACAAACGTGGACGAGGTGTAACGAAACAGGGAAGGAAAAAAAACGTCAAAAAAGCATTAAAAATGCCTACGGGTATAACGACGAACGTGCAGTTGAACCAACTGGCTAGATGAATGCGTATACGACACTTTAGAGGTCTCTTTATGCGAAATGCATTACCAATAAGCGGCGTACATCGAAACGAGAGCGGTATCGTCAATCTGGACAACGCGACAGGTCCCGGCACTCACTGGGTAGCGTACGCGAAGAGGGGAAACCGTGTGATATATTTCGATAGTTTTGGTAATCTCCGACCGCCTAAAGAACTGGTGTGGTATTTCGGGGATGATGTGACGATAGAGTACAATCGAACGTCCCATCAGACCTACCATCAGAGCATCTGCGGACAGCGGAGTCTACGGTTTCTCCAAACGGTCGATGCCCGACGCTTGTGAATTTAAAAGCCCGACGAGGCGTCGCGAGGATTCAGCACACGCTGAGCGGTTTTTCATCCACCATGTCGCTGACACTCACGCTGACCGGGAGGAGTGGAGTCCTCGAAGTACACTACTTTCCAGCCATAGACCTGAGCGATGGCGATTACGAGCTCGGTTTAATGAATTTTTCGACTTACAACACGATATCGAACGTGAATGCCTCGAATAATAAATTTTACTTTGGCAAAAATGACACGGAAATTACGATTCCTGAGGGATCGTACGAACTGCAAGCCATAAATGAGTTTTTGAAGCGCGCACTTTCACGGAAACGTCCACGTCGCGTCGGTTCCTAGCTAATGACGGCGGTGAAAAACGCGGCGACGACGACGATGGCGATGACGATGAATACCTGATTGTGCTGCGCGCTAATTACAACACGATGAGGAGCGAGATCAAATGCGCCTTTGGAATAAACTTTAGCAAGCCCAACAACATTGGATCGCTTCTGGGATTCTCATCGACGCGTATACTGCAACCGCGAAAGTGGCATGAATCAGACCTGCCGATTAACATTACCAATGTGAACATTATTCGCGTAGAGTGCAACGTGACCGCGGGTGCGTACAGCAACAGCAAGCCCGTACACACGATACATGAATTTTCACCGAGCGTGTCACCTGGATATAAGATATCGGAAACGCCGGCGCAGATCATTTACCTGCCAGTCATCGCACGGAGCATTACGGATCTAACCATACGCGTTGTCGACCAGAACGGACGACTGCTCGACTTTCGTGGAGAAGAGATTACCATTAGATTGCACGTACGACGTTGTCGACGATAACGCGTGCGAGTGTACATGAGATGCTCGTGTTGAACGGATCAGAGCAAATTGTGAGAAATAACGCAATCTTGAAGAAGCCAATGATATCAACGTTTGATCGCAGTATCAAGTCGTCCGATTGCAGTGGGAAAAAGAGGCTCAATACATCGAACGTGGAATTTTTAAAATCATTGGGATTCGCGGTGCGCAAACAATGATTGACATTCTCAACATCGGGAAGGAGCCAATCTTCGAAGATCGCATTGTCAAGATTGAGACTCACTCGTACAACCCATTCGCCAACACAACATTTGGACACAGCGATGAGATACGAATACCTATACAACAACAGGATCTCTATACGTTGCCACATGAAAGTTGTCTGTACATCGAAGGAAAACTAACTACAGCCAAACGAATCGAAGGATCTGATGTAATACTGGGAAATAATTGCGTCGCGTTCATGTTCGATGAGATTCGATATGAACTTGACGGTGTGGAGATTGATCGTGCCAGAAATGTTAGAATAACCAGCACACTCAAGAACTACGTCTCGGCATCAGTCGATGAAATGATGGCTCTGAAGAATGCTGGCTGGGATGTGAAGTTCAATGGGAATGGAGATTTCGATTTTTGCGTACCGCTCAACATGCTATTGGGATTCTGTGGAGATTACAAACGCGTGGTGATTAACGCTCGTCACGAATTGATTTTAATACGATCGCGCAATGACAACAATTGTCTGTTTGGAAATGCTGCGCTGGAGCCTCAGCTTTAAATATTCAAGATACAGTGGCGAATGCCACATGTGCTGTTGAACGAGGTGAACAAACTGTCGATGCTGCGTGCTTTGGAAAGCGGACAATACCTCATTATGGGATTTTGTTCATGGGATCTGTACGAGTATCCACTATTGCGACAGACGACTAAACATTCATGGGCTATTAAAACGGCTACTCAGCTCGAGAAGCTGCGGTATGTTATCTTCGTTGTGCAAACAGGTCGGAAGTATATAATGTCTGAGAATACGAGTAAATTCAGTCATTGCAAATTGAGCAATGTAAAACTCTATCTGAACTCTGAATGTTATCCATATGACAATATGAATCTGAATTTTGATAAAGACAAATATTCGAGTCTGTATGATACGTTTTTACGATTCCGGAAGAGCTATTGTGGAAATGATGATATTGCGCCAGGTCTCACTGTCTACAAATTTCTAGAATATGGTCCGTTTGTGATCATCGATTGTTCTCGACAAAACGAATGCATCGAATAATACCACTGCGTACTGTCTCATTATACACGATCGAGTTGTTCAATACAACCCGCTGACAAATGTCGTGCGCAAAATTACCTAAGTGTAGCAGCGTCCATAAAAAATATGTAACAACATGTGTTAAGAAGTGTATTCAATTGCTGGTATAAGCAAAATAAATATACATATATTATATATTGAAACGATGTCTATTTTATCTCCGCTCATATTTCCTTCTCTCCCCGTTCGCATCCTCTTCCACGCATATAGCCCTATGTTGTCGCTCTTCTTATTAACTGTTTGGGAAGGGAAGATAGAAATAATACTCTTATTTAATGTACAAATAACTAGGTACTTTATTATTTTTTATATTAGAATGTTATATCCAAACAATATCAAGCATAAAATTTTATTGGAAGAAATAAAGGAAATAATATTAATATTATTAATATTAATGAGACAAATTTTTAATACTTATTTAATAATGTAAACAAAAATACAACAAAATATTTTATTAAATCTTAAAAATATCTTATAATTACTTCGCACTCCAAGCTTTTCCTATATAGCCTGCACATTTCATAATCGCATTGGTTTATAATGTATGTTTCTAAACAGTCTCGGCACGAGACTGCCGGGATGGTACTCATAATTGTTTTGCGGCACCCGTGGCACAGAGTTTGGCGTTGTTGCGTATTGGAGGGGCGCGCAAAAGCTGTGCCATCTTGTTTTGGCCGCATAATTTGCAGGTCTCCCCATTATGTTGAAACATTCGATGCACAATCGCAACTTGTCGCTATCCTCGTGTATGTAGAACTCGTCCACGATCGACTTCGAACATATACCTTGCAGGTATATACGGTATGTTTCTGGGTGGTTGTGTGGGATGACTCCATCAATTGGGCCGTACCACTCCTCCTCAGTCCTTGGGTCAGTAGTTGGAGGCCTCATGACTCTGTAAACAATCGTGTTATAAGTCTCAGACCGAGCTCGTATTCGCTGCTCGGGTCTAATGAATAATTTGAACTTACCTTTGTTTTCTTGTAGTTTTCCAATGACACTCACCCAACGTGCTTCGCCTCGAAGTCGATACCTTTGTTTTTGTAGTTTCCCAATGACACTCAGCCAAGGAAACGTGCTTCGTCTCGAAGTCGATACGTTTTTGAGCTTTGGATTTTTGGGAATCGAGCCTTTTATAGTGTCCCTATGAACTATTTTATTTGTTTCGGTCAAGAGAGTAGGGGTATTTGCGTCCGTATCTCCCTATGATCCATTACACTAGTGATGCTGATTATCCGGGTATCCGAGATAGAAGTAGATTCGACACTATCGTCATCCCTACTTTACAGGCTGTGTATTTACAAATGGGAAAGGGATAGGACTGGGCCTGACGCTGCGATGGAATGTTCGAGATATAGAATTGTAGATATAACTAAGAAATATTTTAGAAAATGCCAGCGATTTCTCTGTATTTTAAACAAATATTTTTTACACGGAAATCCCTTCCGATACCTGACTTTTCGGGGGAGAGCCTCGTTGAAAGATAAAAAAGGGAAAATAACAGATAGAATGGTATCAGGCCCTTCAGATGAGAATTTCCATCATTTGCAAGAGTTTTTTAATCTTATACGTTGGCGGCGTTGACATTTACGCATGAAAATGTTCCCCCTCCCCACATGAAAATGTTCCCCCTCTCCACATGTTTTTATTTAATCGAAGAGTCGTACAGGTTTGTGTACACGTTTTCATACATTCAGTATTGAGTCAACTGTCTGTGCGGAAACTTTAAATAACCAACAGCAATGTACTCCGCTGAAGAAAGCAGCTCGCGTGTAAATTGTTACATGCCTCTTCAGGATGGCGATTCTACATCGTGCACGGAGCAACGTGTTGAGTACGTCTCATTTTTCAGTTAATAGCATTTTTATTATTTTTCCCATATTTGTAACGATTGTTTTTCCCATAGCGTTTTACCCGCGCGTCGTGCTGTGCGTATACTATGTCGACGATACGCATTAACGACTACAGGGTACAAGTATCTGAAAATAGGTGTCAACGTTGGACCGCCGAGATACATCGAGATTGCGATAGGAAATCATCGTAGAAACGAACTCGTACTGTCTCCCGAAACGTGGAGGGCACTCTGCGAGCAACGATCTAACGTTGAGAAATATCTTGGCAATCAGCAGTGCACGGATACGTCATATTCTATTGCCGTTGGACCGCTGACGGTACGATTTAGCACTCTTGATAACGTCACGCTTATACATCTGGAAACAACCAACGTACACTTGGCGATGACCGCTTCCACATTCTTCAACATGCTTCATTTCGATCGATGTATCGATTTAATGTTCGCGCGATTGATTGGCGTCATTGATAGAGTCGACGCACAGTTTCACAATTTTTCTAATATCATGTCCACCGTATCGAATAATAAAAATGTGTCGAAAATAATACGCGATAGCGAGTGCTTCCATAAAAACCAACTTGTGGATTGTGAACTGCTAGCTTTAGTATTTAATTAAAAATGTATAAAAAACATAAATAAAGCACTGTCTACAGAATAATTATGCTTTTTTTCTAATACCCATCCCACACATCTACGAAACGTCTAAAAATTTTGGGGTTAAAAACAGATGCTTTTTGTAAACATGACCTGTTAGAACACCTGCGACATTTTCGGTATCGCGGAGTAATACCCCGCGGTGATAAGATAATGGTCATCCCATAGCGGCCGCGTATCGGCGCTCGATCCCATAACTTGTAACGCAGTGAAAATTTTGGGTAAAAGAGATATTTTTTTAACATGATCTGTTAGAACACGCGCCACGGAGGAATGCCACGCGGTGATAAGATAATGGTCATCTCATAGCACACACACACACACAAGCCGCGTATCGGCGCTCGATTCCTATAACTTGTAACGCCCGCGCCGTGAAAATTTTTGGGTAAAAGAGATGTTTTTCTAACATGATCTGTTAGAACACACGCCACGGAGGAATGTCCCGCGGTAATAAGATAATGGTCATCCCATAGCAGCCGCGTATCGGCGCTCGGTCCCATAACTTGTAAACATTCCTCAAAATCTTACAGCAGCAGCTCTTAAAACATGTGTGACACTTTCGGCGCCACGGAGTGATAACTCGCGGTAATAAAAGTCACCGCCGCGGCCCGCCTAGCGTCGCGGACCTCCCCCTCCCCCGCACCACGATTAGGGTCGCTGCGTAGGGCCCATACCGTAAGGATCGCCGTACCTCCTCCTCGCGGTTAGGGTCACCGCGGACCGCGTAGCGTTGTGGTCCTCCCTCCCCGCGCCCCCGCGCCACGGACCTCCCCTCCCCCGCGGTTAGGGTCGCCGCGCACGTGCCACCCCCCTCCTCCCCCTCCCCGGTTAGGACCCGCCGTATCCCCCTCCCCTGCGGTTAGGACCGCTCGGTCTAATCTCCAAAAAGTGATCCAAAAACCCCATATACATATACCCTACTTATAACAAAAAGGAAAATTTTCATTCAAATTCTTAAAAACTGTGAAATAAAAATGCCTAAAATTGAATGTGATTTTTTGGGGGAATTAATTAGGTAATTAGGTATTAATGTTTTAGGTTAAATTAACATAAATTGAAAAATATAAAATCTGTTAATTTAAGAAAAAGTTATGACTACAACGTATTTTTAATAGTTTAACAGCCCCACCAAAAAAATTTTTTTGTCCGGCGGACCAGACTAGTCAATTCCTATGTATTTTGGGTCGCTGAATCCGAATCCGAGGTCAGAATTCTAAAGTTGGCTCGGTTTTTTCCTAACTTCAAAAAACATACTTTTTTGGTACATTTTATGCCATAATAAAAAAACGTGAGCTAGTTTTTAAATTCTGACCGTGAATTCAGATTTAGAAAGTTAAGTTACATAATACTTGACTAGATTTATCATATTCAAAATGGTGGATCCAATATGGCGGATGTTTATAAAATTGGTCCGATTCGCTTGAAACTTGGTACTCGGGGGTTTTTAGGGTCGCTGATTACGAATCTGAAGTTAGATCCATGGGCGTACCTACGTTGGGGCAGGGAGGGGCACCTCCCGTAGGGGAGGGGGTAGGTACCCACCCTCCCCTAGAAATAGAAATTTATTCTACCAACAATTTCTATGAATGTCACAGGAAATTCTTTTCCGTGTAAGGTTGTGTTGCTACATACCTGTATATAAGGTAAAAAGCAGAAAAAATACAGTAAAATGTAAATGAACATAGTTCAAAAAAATGTAATACAAATTCAATATGAATAGACAAAATATAAAAAGATACGACTGCGACTGAGAAATTACTCCTTTTTTTTATGGTATTGTACTCTCTTACGTTCAAAAGATCTTCGCAATGACTGTCTTTTAGGATTCTTCTTTTCGACAGGAATGTCTCGTTTGAGGTTCCAACAGAAATCAGCCATATTCGCACCCCACCTTCCTTGATATCGTTGCTCTATTGATTTGATGTCCTGATGGAATCTAATCCTGATGGAATAGAAATTTATTCTACCTTCCACCCCCACCACTATCCTCCCTTCAACAAAACTAATATGGGTTGCCCTCTCTAGATCAAATCCTGGGTAAGCCCTTGGTTAGATCATAAGACAATCACATTGGAAATCCACTTTTTCATGACTCTGAGAAAGTACAAATTCACAATAGTCAAAGTATGACTTTAGTTAAAAGTATGACTTGATCCTTCTGCAACCAAGGTACCTCCACGTGGTGACGGTGGGCAACAGATTGATTCTGGCGAAATCCCTGGTTAAATAATGTTGCGAAGGTCTCTAAGTGACAGAACAAAGCTAACGATGTCAGTACCTTCAATATGGAAGAAACCTCTGAACCAAGAAAACTGCTATTTTTGTATGACAAATTTGTTTGGAATAACTAACAAAAAAAAGTCGACATTCTGCTACGCTGACGTTTCGAATTTAGAGAAACCAATATACATGTCTGTATCGGATGTGGTTAATGATGAAGACATGGATGCAAGGGTCGCTACTAATGAAAATCTAATGGAATTTGATGAAGGGTCGGATGAACAATGTGAGAGTGAAATTGAAGGTAGTAGTGAAGCTAACTCAAGTAATGATGAATTTGGTCCAAAAAATTTAGAAAGCATAACACAAGAAAAAGTGAATGATCTTGTTCGAGATTTGGGTTTACCCAAGGACGGGGCAGAATATTTAGCGTCATGGTTAAAACACAATACTGCACAAGCAAATCAAGTCAAAGCCTCTTACTATCGAGATCGGGAAATAGAATATCGGGAATATTTCTCTCAAGATGAAGAGAACTCATTAGTCTATTGTCACGACGTTAATGGATTAATGAATAAACTTAAAAATGGGTGTTACAAGGATGATGAGTAGAGACTCTTTATAGACTCATCTAAAGCAAGCTTGAAGGCAGTGCTGCTGCATAATACTAATGTATATGCCTCCATTCCTATAGCGCACTCGGTAAAAATGAAAGAAACATATGCAACTCTCAAAATTGTTCTTGAAAAAATTAAATACTCAGAACATAAGTGGCAAATTTGCGGTGATCTAAAAATCATCACCATATTATTAGGTCAACAATCCGGTTATACGAAATACCCATGCTTCCTATGTGAATGGAACAGCAGAGACCGAAAAAACCATTACAAAAGGAAAGAATGGCCGATTAGAATATCTTTGCAATCTGGGTCTAAGAACATCATAAATGAACCACTAGTTGAGTCTTCAAAAATTTTAATTCCACCTCTTCACCTCAAATTAGGTCTCATGAAACAATGGGTGAAATCTCTTGATAAAAAAGGTAAGTGCTTCTTGTATCTAGAACAAAAATTTCCTAACGTCAGTGAAGCGAAATTAAAAGAAGGAATTTTTGATGGACCTCAGATACGTAAGATGCTAAAAGACGAGACTTTTGTCACTGAAATGACAAAGAATGAAAAAGCAGCATGGCTAAGTTTCAAGGATGTGGTAGAAAATTTTCTTGGGAATCACAAAAGTCAAGATTATGAACAAAGAATTGTGAAAATGGTAGAAGATTATAGAAAATAAGGTTGCTTGATGAATCTGAAACTGCATTTTTTGGATTCTCATATAAACTATTTCCCAGAAAATTTAGGTGATTTTAGCGAGGAACAGGGAGAAAGATTTCATCAGGACATCAAATCAATAGAGCAACGATATCAAGGAAGGTGGGATGTGAATATGATGGCTGATTTCTGTTGGAACCTCAAACGAGACATTCCTGTCGAAAAGAAGAAACCTAAAAGACAGTCATTGCGAAGATCTTTTGAATGTAAGAGAGTACGATACCATAAAAAAAAGGAGTAATTTCTCAGTCGCAGTCGTATCTTTTTATATTTTGTCTATTCATATTGAATTTGTATTACATTTTTTTGTACTATGTTCATTTATATTTTATTATATTTTTTCTGTTTTCATAGAAATTGTTGGTAGAATAAATTTCTATTTCTAGGGGAGGGTGGGTACCTACCTCCTCCCCTACGGGAGGTGCCCCTTCCTGCCCCAACGTAGGTACGCCCATGGATCTAACTTCAGATTCGTAATCAGAGACCCTAAAAACCCCCGAGTACCAAGTTTCAAGCGAATCGGACCAATTTTATAAACATCCGCCATATTGGATCCACCATTTTGAATATGATAAATCTAGTCAAGTATTATGTAACTTAACTTTCTAAATCTGAATTCACGGTCAGAATTTAAAAATTAGCTCACGTTTTTTTATTATGGCATAAAATGTACCAAAAAAGTATGTTTTTTGAAGTTAGGAAAAAAAACGAGCCAACTTTAGAATTCTGACCTCGGATTCGGATTCAGTGACCCAAAATACATAGGAATTGACTAGTCTGGTCCGCCGGACGAAAATTTTTTTGTGGGGCAGTGTTTTTAATTGAAAATAATACAATTATTCGGAAAATTAAATTTTTTAAATTAAACAAAACTGAATTTTCAGAGTAAAGATATAAAAGGGCAGCAGAAAGAAAATAACGGAAACACTAAAGAAATTGTAAGGAAGATAAAGAAAACAAAAAGACTGACGAGCTTTGCAAAAAAATTGAATAAAAAAATTTTTGCGAAAATAAAAATAGACCACTAAAGAATTTTTTTATTAAGAAGGTATAAAAATGCCCAAATTAAAGAAAAAGTGTAAGCAGTTACAAAATAACGAAAACACACTTTTGATGCGTAAGTTAAGAACTGATAAAGAATATAGAGAAAATTAACAAAAAGAAGATACAAAAAAAGAAACATGAAACGTAAACGTGAACATGATTGTTTTTTAACTAATAAAGATGACACAATTTATTATTAATAAAAAAATAAAAACTTACACTGATAATAATGATACAAAAAAAGATAAATTTTCAAATGAGAATGAAAATAAAATTAAATCAGATATACAACAGAATAAAGTTAGAGAAAAAACTATCGAACGCGTAAAAAGATTACGAAAGGATCCTTCGTATAGAAAACAAGAAAATAAAAAGAAGTTACAAAGAATAATTGAAATACGGAAAATTAGGTCACACAAGGAAGCCGAAAGACAAGGGAACAGAAAACGAATGATACAAATACGTAAAGATTTTATGTATAAAATAAATGAAAGAGCAAGTAATCAACAAAGAGTAATAAATAAACGTCAAAATATAGTTTTTAAAAAAGTGTGCGAATTAGAAATTTGCACATTGCTTCCTCATCATTGAAGCGTGCAAATTGGAAATTTGCACATTTCTTCCTCATCATTAAAGTAGACAAATTAGAAATTTGCACATTGCTTCCATTGTTACGGCTTCCTCATAAAGGAAGCTTTAAGAGAGAAATCTAA
This sequence comes from Vollenhovia emeryi, assembly GCF_000949405.1. Taxonomy (NCBI): domain Eukaryota; kingdom Metazoa; phylum Arthropoda; class Insecta; order Hymenoptera; family Formicidae; genus Vollenhovia; species Vollenhovia emeryi. The sequence goes on along the minus strand of NW_011966863.1, from coordinate 12,747 downwards.
CTTTACTACGATGTTTCTTGAAAGTATTCAAATTATTCTTATTTCGCTTGTCACGTCCAGCGCACATTTTTCGCTGATGTGGTTAGTAACGGTAGTAATTGCCCACCCGATAGGTATCACTGGCGCGGCGCGGCTACTAGCACGCGCGCAACACGTGATTTGCAGATATTCGCTCTCCTTCTTTTCCAAGTTTAATGATAGAATTAAGCGATTAATTGACGATAGCCGAGGCAGCCACTATAACAGACGAATCCTTGGCGCCTCCGCTTTCGTCCCAAATTAATAACAAGTTAATAATAACGAATAATAAGCTAACATCAACGATTTCCGGAAGGAGTGAACTCCACGGGAACCGTCGATCACAGCCGCGTGCGAGGGCGCTGTGCGCCTCCACCGGTAGCCACGATGGCAATCAGGACCAGTAAAAATCGCTGTAATTGAGAGGAATATAGCATTTATAGAAATTCCGGCGAAGCTTCTAGAAGGTTCGATGCCTACGTGACTCGACGCGATATAGCGGAACTCTAGGAAGAAAAACAAGGGATCGGTATGCGGATTAATTAATCGGCGACGCGCGGCAAATTCAAAGTTTGAAAAACGGCATAAGGATGAACGGAGGCCCTTTGCCAAGGTGACCAGAGCTCAAATTGTTTAGAGCACCGGAAGGTGCCATAATTAGCACTTTAAAGGAAAATTCCGAAGGGCCCCCGCTCATCACCACTTCCGCACTTGCCCTACAACCTAACAGTATATAAGCGGGCCGTCGGAGCCCCGAATTCGTAGTACGTTTTCCAACGTTCAGCAGGCCAAAGCTCTGCCCGAGAGACAAGCCTCAGAGATAAGAAATAAGTACGAACGGCAAAGCTCTGCCCGACTATACACCGGCATTATTCTCTGCCTGTAAAAGAGAGACGGAGTAAGTGAAAGTGTGATAACCGGAGTGAAAGTAAGTGGATTAGTACAGTGATACCTAACCTAACCATCATTTATTATCCTGCCCCGTCGAGGTAATAATTAATTACTGTCCGCGGAATACCTTGTTGTCCGGTAGTGATACTCTGCCCCCGCCTCCTTCGGCGACGAAAACTGTGATACCTCCACCTTTCGGAAGCGCGCTCGCTGTCGGGCGTTCTTCCAATCCGTCTACCACCTTGGATGCGCGCTCTCCACAGGGCGTTCTTCCGATCTTGCCTCCACCTTTCGGATGCGCGCTCGCTGTCGGGCGTTCTTC
>NW_011966863.1:0-9006 GCF_000949405.1 Vollenhovia emeryi | reverse complement strand
TAATCCGTCTACCACCTTGGATGCGCGCTCTCCACAGGGCGATCTTCTGAGCTTCCTCCACCTTCGAATGCGCGCTCTTGCACAGGGCGTTCTTCGTTGGAACCGATTCACCAGCCCGGCATTAAGCACCCGGGTCCTACCTGAATCACGTACACCCTCGCCTCTCCTTCTCCTTCCTGACGCCTCGTGCCTTCTGTTTTGCTGTTTCTTTTTCGCCGTCGTCTCCGTTCCCCGAGTCAGACCCCACAAAAGAAAAGGGGGACTCATCCAGACAATCATGACAATTTTTCCATCTCTCGTTGCTACCGGCAATTTAACAGGGTCCCCTCGCCGTTAGGGAAACCTGGAATGGGCACCTGGCACACGGGGAAACAAACGAACTAAATAATGTTGTTGCAGATGCGCACTGTGGTTGTTCGAAACGAATTTTGAGCCAATAAAGCAAATAAGTGCATACTCGGGCCATGACAGCCCGGTATATTAAGCCAATTGTCAAGTTCCTTTTCTTTTCTTTTCTTATAAAGTCCGTAATAGCGGACAGGGACGATTTTGTTCCCCAGTAATATTTCGTTTTCTTTTTCATCTTTCCTCCTTTCTTTCTTTAGTTATTATTAATTTTGTATCCGTGTTTTCGCGGTTGCTATAAGGTAATTAAAGTGGATATAGCGTTGCAACGGAGTACGATGATGATAGCGACGCAACTGAATCCCAGTGATTAATGGCACGCTACTGAGTACTCCCACAGAAACCAATGCTTTCCACCCACGGGTAAAGCAAACGGGAGGAGGAACACTACGCAATTCCGTGTGTGCCAGAGCAGGACACCGTTACCTCCCCTCCCCACTAATTAATTTGTGCGATTAACAACTTAACCATGAGTGCCTTCCGCAGGAAGCCCGATCATGGGCCGGTCCCGCCGCTCGGGGCGGCAGCGCCAATTAAGGCGCCTGGTCAGAGCACACCACCAGGTGCGGGTGTTTGACCCGCGGGTATTCGAGGTGTACCCCCGTACCGCTCCTGTACCCGAACCCCGGGAGAAACACCACCCGCCACCTCCTCCTCAGCAACCTCAGCCTCCTCCGCCTCAGAAGCTTCCTCCCCCGTACCCTCAGCCTCCTCCTCCACAGAAGCTTCCTCCCCCGTACCCTCAGCCTCCTCCTCCACAGAAGCTTCCTCCCCCGTACCGTCAGCCTCCTCAGAAGTTTCCTCCCCCACGTATTGAGAACCTCCAAGCACCTCCTGTCCGCCCACCCCCGCCTACCTCCGGCGAGCACTGCCCTCAGCGAGTGTGGAGGCCGCGGCCCCCTATTACCCCTCCACCACGGGCACCTCTGGCCGCGACCCCCGGCCCAGCACCTTCGCTCGCGTCAAAGGAGCCGGCGATAGCCCGGGCACCGACTGCTCGTCCGCGGGTGGTCTCGAACATACCACTCCAGCGGAGGATAAAAATTATCCGCCCTCGCGTCGACATCCCCAAAAGGGGGCGGAACATGCCTTCGTTATAGGCCTCTTCCCCTTTGTATACACCCTGTACCTACTCATGTAAATAAAACAAGCATACAGACCACACTCACACACACTCATTTATACACCCACACATGCGCACACTGAAAATTCTAATTTCTTCTCCCTTCTCTGCCTTTCCTCTTCTCGTCAGAAGATTCCTGACGTCCCCACGCAGAAATAAAAAACGCGGGTCGTAACACGCTCTTAAACCTTCCTCTATGAGGAAGCCATGTGCAAATTTCTAATTTGCACACTTTACTTTACTTTACTTTTTTTAAATTATATATTATATTGTTCTTCAGTTTTTTCAATCCAAATTTCATATACATATAATTCATTAAAATGTAGGCGAAAAGTTTCGAGTCTCTTATAACGGGCGAAATATCGCCCGTCACCAATGTTATTCTGTAGAGGAGACCGTTGCTTTCGGAGATGCCCTCCGAAAGCCATAATCAATAAACATCGACAAATTGATCGTTGACGGCGAAAACCGACCGCTGTGCGTGGAGACCGTCGATTGGTCGAGTGGCGTTTCCCCGAGGAAAATAAGAGCGCCGGCGACAAAGCAGAGAGACACACTCTCGGAGTCATACGCGAGGTAAACTTATCGGGACCGTAACATTGTAATATCCGGATCAGCGGATCGCCGCGAATAAAGACAATCCCGACCATTTAATCCGTGCGCTTTGTGTTAATACATATCCACGTCTCTCCCGAGACAGAGGCCAGTCTCTGCTCCATAATTAATCACGTCCTACAGTTATCAGAAGTGGGATTCTGACCCACACGCCCACATAGAGGAAAGAAAAACTGCTCGGTGGCCGTGTGCCGGAATCGTAACATCGGGGAGGCCAAGACGCGACGCCGGGCCCTCACCGAGTAAGGTAGGACCTTAAAAGACTTATCGAGTGGGGTGTGTCGGAGGCGCGGAGTGCGCGAGTGAGCGAATTGGACGAAGTGGAGAGTTCGCGGAGGCACGAGCACGTTCGACTTCGCCGTGAACATGGAACAGAGCGCGGGGAATCGATTCACGGTACTCGAGCTAAAAAAGGCTCTTCGCGAGCGCGGACTAACTACTAGCGGAACGAAAGCAGAGATGATCCGTAGACTGGAGGAGGACGACCCGAGGGTGTGGGAGGATCTCGCTGCGCGGCGGGAGGCGGCTTCACGTGACGCTGGGGACCCGTCGGACCTGGGGGACGCACCCCCGTTAGGAGAGAACGACGACGGGGCGAGTCGGAGCGACGGAGGGGCTGGCGGCGGCGGGACGAGTCGCGATGGCGAGGCGACGGAGCGCGGTGGCGTGGCGAACAACGGGGACCTGGCGCGAGAAGGGGACGATGGCATTGCGGCGTTCGGAGCTGAGGAGCGCGATGACGCAATGCGCGAATTGATGTTCCTGCGTCGAGAAAGGGAGCTCTGGGAGCGAGAGCAGAGACTTCTCCGGCGGGAGCTGGACATGCTGAGAAATTCCCCGGCGACGGCGAGCGGGACGGCGAGCGCAGTGACGAGCGCGGCGATGAGCGGCGGCGCGATGCCGGGCGGCGTCCGGGGCTTGAGGGAGCTGTTGCCCGAGTTCAGCGGGGCCGACAGCGATTTTTGGAGGTGGAAGCAGCAGCTGGAGCTGCTGAAACAAACGTACCGGCTGGACGAAAATTCAACGCGGGTATTAATCAGCTCGCGGTTAAGGGGACGTGCGCTGTCCTGGTTTCATTCGAAGGCCGAGTATCTGACGCTGGATTCGGTGGAGCTACTCCGAGAGATGGGACAAATGTTCGACCTGCGTCCAGGAAAATTGGCTCTGAGGAGAGAGTTTGAATCTCGAGTCTGGGAGGGAGGCGAATCATTTTGTGATTATTATCATGATAAAATGATTCTCGCCAACCGCATCCCAATTGCCGACGATGAGATCCTGGATTATCTCATTGAGGGAGTGACGGACCAGCGACTGCAGAACCAGGCCCGCTTGATGAACTACCGAACGGGAGCCGAATTGCTGAAGGCCTTCGAGAAGGTCCAGCCGGAGCGGAGGCGGCCGAGCGATACCAAGGGCCGAAAGGAGGGAGCGAAGTCGGCTGGTGGCGGCGGACCCAGGGAGCCGCCGACGGGGAAGGAGCAGGTGTGCTACAGGTGCCGCGAGACGGGGCACATCGCGGCGCGATGTACGCGAGGGCGCGAAAAGAGAACTTGTTACGTGTGCGGGTCGGCGGAGCATCTGGCGAGGGAATGCTCAAAGCGTGGTCGGCCTTCGCCGTCGGGGGCGCCTGGGGAGTCCGCGCGGGCGATTTCGGCGATTTATGAGCGAACGGTCGAGCCGCCGACACCTTACATGGTCCGTGTAAAGATTGCGACCACGGGGCCCGGCGGAGCGCGCGATTACGCGGTCGAGGCGATCATCGACTCGGGGTCGCCCATTAGCCTCGTGCGGAGCGACGTGATTCCGGGCGAGTCGCGGGAAGAGCGGGTGAGTCGATTCTGCGGACTTAACGGCTCTCCGCTGAGGGTTGACGGAGTGGTGGACGGTACTCTGGAAGTCAGCGGCGTCCGAATAGGGATGAGATTTTACGCGGTGCCAAGCGACACGATGGCGTATAGCGTTCTTTTGGGGAGGGACTTCCTGAATTGCCCGCACTTGTGCGTCACTCTCGGGAGGAACTTTCGAATAACGGGCGTCGAAGAGGCGCGCGCGATAGATCGACTAATGCATTTGGAATACGAGGGTTTCGCCCGTCCAGGCGAGGAATTACAGATCAATCCGGCGATCGGCGGGGACATGCTCTCGCGCATTCGGAAAGCTTACGAGTCGAGTTATTTAGAGAACTTGCGGGGGGAAAATCACGCGCCCGATTTTACCATGGCTCTAGCATTGAAACACGAACAGCCGATTAGCTTCCGTCCACGCCGATTGTCGTTTGCGGATAAAGAAGCCTTACGGGGGATCCTTGACGATTTGCTAAAGAGAGCGATCATCAAGGAAAGTTGCTCACCATACGCGAGCCCGATCGTTCTAACGAGAAAGAAGGACGGCGGTCATCGACTGTGCGTAGATTATCGCGAGTTAAATAAGATCACTATACGCGATAACTTCCCTACGGAACTTATCGATGATAATATCGATCGCTTGCGCGGCAAGAAATATTTCACCGTATTAGACTTGAAAGACGGGTTTCATCATGTCAGGATGCATGAGGCGTCCACTAAGTACACCTCTTTCGTGACGCCGCTGGGGCAATTTGAGTACTTGCGTATGCCATTTGGCTTGACGAACGCGCCGCGTGTTTTCCAGCGCTACATACACAGCGTTTTCGCTCCGTTGACTCGAGACAATAAACTTTTGATTTACCTTGACGATCTGTTAGTCGCGACGGAAGATATGGACGAACATATTGATATTCTGACCCGCGTGTTTGAGATAGCGGGCAGGCACCGTTTACAGTTCCGGCTCGACAAGTGCCACTTTGCCCAGTCCGAAATAAAATATCTGGGGTATTGCGTCAATAGGCATGGCATACGACCGAGCGACGAGAATATCGAATCCGTTCTTAATTACCCGATTCCGTGTAATTCGAAGGACCTTCAGCGTTTCATCGGTCTGGCGAGTTACTTTCGCCGTTTTATCCCCGGGTTTTCTATGGTGGCCAAGCCCCTTTATGACGTAATGAAAGCGAGCGCCAATTTTAAGTTCGAGTCCGGGGAAAATTCCGCTTTCGAGGCGCTCAAGCGGCATTTGGCGAGCAAGCCCGTGCTTGCCGTCTACTCGCCGCTGGCGGAAACGGAGCTGCACTGTGACGCGAGTGCGAGCGGCTTCGGGGCCATATTACTCCAAAAACAAGGCGATAACACCTGGCGCCCGGTTTCGTTCTGGAGCCAGCGGACGACGCCGGCGGAGTCGAGGTATCACAGCTTCGAGCTGGAGTGCCTCGCGGCCGTGTACGCGTTGAAAAGATTCCACGTTTACCTCGCGGGCCGTAAATTTAAAATCATCACCGACTGTGACAGCTTTCGCCTGACGTTAAATAAAAAGGACGTGAATCCCCGAATCTCGCGGTGGGCTCTCTTTTTACAGAACTACGACTACGAAATTATACACAGACCGGGAAAGCGTATGGGTCACGTCGACGCACTGAGTCGATGTCACTCTGTATTGGTGCTTGAGGGAAGCACGTTAGAAAAAACATTGTCCGTTTGTCAGGATCGCGATAACGAAATCTCGAAAATCCGAAGTCAGCTCGAGAAAGGCGACATTAAATATTTCGAACTGCGCGATGGGCTCGTATACCGTAAAGACAGGAATAAGAAGTTGCTCTTTTATGTTCCGCATTCGATGGTAGCGAACGTGATCCGGACGTGTCACGACGACCTCGGCCACGTGGGAGTCGATAAAGTCGTTGCGAATATCTCCAAGATATACTGGTTCCCCCGAATGCGCGAGAAGGTGGGGGAATACATCCTCAACTGCCTGAAATGCGTAGAATTCTCTCCGCCGAGCGGGAGGGCCGAGGGATATCTGCATAATATACCGAAAGAAGGCCTGCCGTTTGCCGCGATACACATCGACCACGTGGGCCCGTTAGAAAAAACCGGGAAGGGCTATCGACACATCTTGGTGGTGATCGACGCGTTCACCAAATTTGTTAGACTCTATCCGTGTAAGTCTACCACGACCGAGGAGTCGTCAAAGCACCTGGGCGAGTACTTCCGTTCGTACAGTAGGCCGAGGCGTTTGATTTCGGACCGGGGAACTTGTTTTACGTCCGACGCGTTTAAAGAATTCCTCAAATCTAGGGCAATCGAGCAGGTGCTCACGGCTGTGAGTACACCGAGAGCCAACGGGCAGGTCGAGCGATGTAACCGCGTAATAAGTCCGATGTTAGCCAAGCTGAGCGAGACTCCCTCGAGGTGGGATCGCGCTCTGGATCGGGTAGAGTTCTCGATCAACAATACTATTTGTCGCGCGACGGGGGAAACCCCGGCCCGCTTGCTGTTTGGGCTCGAACAGCGAGGAGAAGCGAACGATGCGCTGCGCGAATTACTCGAGCAAGATCAAGACGAGAGACGCGATCTCGAGTCGCTCCGGCACAAGGCTCAAGCGAAAATTGACGAGGTGCAACGCGAAAGCGCCAAGCGTTATAATTTAAGGCGAAAGGCCGCACGCGAATATAAAGTCGGCGACTATGTCGAGATCCGAAATGTAGAAACGACGGCCGGCATTAATAAAAAACTAATACCAAAATTCAAGGGCCCATATACGGTTAAAAAGGTATTAGACCACGATCGATACGTCGTCGCCGACATAGACGGCTTCCAAATGACTCAGCGACCGTATACCGGCGTGTTTGCGCCGGATCAAATGCGTCCGTACATACATTAATTAAGAGCATGTAACCTTTTATTTTATTTTACTTGACGAGCGATAGTCGACTTGTGTGTTTGACCGGGTCGGCCAAAAGGTCAGGACGGCCGAGCTGTAGGCGAAAAGTTTCGAGTCTCTTATAACGGGCGAAATATCGCCCGTCACCAATGTTATTCTGTAGAGGAGACCGTTGCTTTCGGAGATGCCCTCCGAAAGCCATAATCAATAAACATCGACAAATTGATCGTTGACGGCGAAAACCGACCGCTGTGCGTGGAGACCGTCGATTGGTCGAGTGGCGTTTCCCCGAGGAAAATAAGAGCGCCGGCGACAAAGCAGAGAGACACACTCTCGGAGTCATACGCGAGGTAAACTTATCGGGACCGTAACATTGTAATATCCGGATCAGCGGATCGCCGCGAATAAAGACAATCCCGACCATTTAATCCGTGCGCTTTGTGTTAATACATATCCACGTCTCTCCCGAGACAGAGGCCAGTCTCTGCTCCATAATTAATCACGTCCTACAAAAATATGATTAATTAGTTCTTGAGTTATAGACATTTGAAATTTGTGGAAAACATTATTAAAGAAAATTTGCGATAGTTAGAGCAACCACAGACATTTCTAAAAAAAATAAAAATTAAAAAAACCTTTTACCGGTCATCGCCATATTCAAGAGGTATGCCTCTACCTATGTGTATTGAAACTTTTTGCTTCTACAAGTGTATACATTTCTTCATTACATTGTGTACCATCACTTCTGAAACACCCTGCATAATGAAAAAGAGGGGCCTCTACCTATGTTTATTAGGACTTTTTGCTATAATGTATACATTTCACCATTACATTTTGTAGCATCACTTTTGAAACACTCAGTATAATGAAAAGTGTTCATGTACGGATTCCGCGAAATTTCAAAAATCTATAACTCAAGAACTAATCAACCGAATATTAATAAATTATATATGAAATAGGGGTAGAAAAGACTGGAAAGAATAATAGAATTAGAAATAGCCCGATATCTCAAAATTTGCAAAAGTTAGAGCAACCACAGACATTTCTCAAAAAATTCAAGATTTGTTCAAAAAGAAACCCATTTACCAATCATCGCAAAAATCAATACCAACCTTCCTTTAGTGATTCTCGACATTTAAAAAAAAATAAGCCCGATATCTCAAAATTTACGGAAGTTAGAGCAACCACGGACATTCAAATGCGCACACGCGCACACACACACACACACGCGCACGCGCAAGCGCGCGCGCACACACACACACACACACACACACACACACACACCATTCATGGAATTAAAAGTACCGTAAATTTCAGACCTAATAACTCAAAAAGTACTTAACGAAAACATACTTTATTATAGCATTTTGGAAAGCTGTTGAAATAAGCTACAAAAATGTTTAATGAAAAAAGAGGGTTCCATATAAAAATTTCAAGGTGATCTTTAGATAACCTTGATAAAGCTATTCAAGGTCATACTGATATTACTATGAAATGCGTCACTGAAAACAATGCAACTTTAGTGTTTAACATTTTTTTCTATCTCGGGTATTTAAAAAGTTATTCAGGAATTAATACAAAGTACCGTAAATTTCAATCCTCATAACTCCAAAAGTACTTAACGAAAACATACTTTATTATAGCGTTTTGGAAAGCTATTGAAATAAGCTACAAGAATATGTAATGAAAAAGGAGAGTTCCGTATAAAAATTTCAAGGTGATCTTTAGATAACCTTGATAAAGCTATTCATACTGATATTACTATGAAATGCGGCAGTAAAAACGATACAACTTTAGTGTTTAACATTTTTTTCTATCTTGGATATTTAAAAAGTTATTCAGGAATTTCAACGTAAATATACATACTTTTTAAAAAAAGGTAAAAAAAGGCACCAAGTCTAAGCTCCAATTCAACCGAATTAATTTTGTTACTCTATCTTTTTTGCAAAAGTATAATCTCTACAAAAATATCTTTACTGCAAAAGCATCTTCTTTACAAAAATAGTGTCGCCACAAAAATCTTCTGTACAAAAATATCGTCTCTACAAAAATATCTTCTCTACAAAACTATCTTCTCTACAAAAGTAATGATATCAACAAATTGCGCCAAATAAAACAGCGGATATTTA
>NW_011966862.1:39850-48854 GCF_000949405.1 Vollenhovia emeryi | reverse complement strand
ACAGAATAGACCGGAAGAATTTCAAACACCAGTTGAATTTTGTTTCAAAGACCATTCCAAATTGAAATGCGATATAGTAGTAGTGATTTATTGCTCCCTTTTGGTTACAAGGCGTTTTTAAGGAACGTTCCCAAACCTCTCGCCTCTCCTACTCCTCTCTCTACATTTTCCATATCTCACATGTATTGGTGCTTTTTTCAGGGAGCGTTCCCGAACCCTTTACAAATCCTTTTCCCCTATCTCCTCGCGCCCTGGCCGTATGCGACCCTTACATTCTTTTACCCCCCTCCCTCTCGGCCCTCCCTCTGAACCTCCCTCCACTTCTTCTATCACGCGTCCTTTCCCTCCTCCTTCCATTTCCTGTTTCCACCGTCTGCCTTCTCCCCCTCCATCCTGTCTTTCTTTCTTCCTCTTTCCCTCCTCTACCGCTCCGTTGTCTCTCTCCTTCGTTGTCTATTCTACCTTTTCTTACTCCTCCTTCGTTCTCCCTTGCCTCGACCTCCATCCTCCCTTCTCTCTCCTCCTGTGTCGTTCTCCATCCTGCTTCCTCCCCTCTCCCTCCTCTGCTTTTCACCTTCTCCTTCTCCTTACCTATAACAACATATATAACATATATAACATATATAACAACAAGAACTTAAACCTTGTCCTGTCTTCCCTTTTTCACCCCCGTCCCTTTATCTCTCTCTTTCCACTCTCCTTCTCCCTCCCCTGTCCCCTTTTCCCATGTCCACTCTCTCCCGTCCACCCACATTCTCCTGTTCTCCACCCTCACCCTTCTCCCTCTACTTCTCTCTACTCTCGCCCTTTCCACCATTCTCCACCTCGTCCTTCTCTCCTCCATGCTTAGATTCTCGTCCACCTTTAACCCCCATTTCGCCCTTAGGAAGTCTGCCTTCATCATCGTCTCCTCCCTATCCTCCTCCTCCATTATTTCCGTGATTACTACAACCCTTCCCCTTTCCCCTATCCTCTCTACTATCTCCCCTATCTCTATATCCCTACCTATTGTATTTTTTACCGCTCTCCTAATTCTCCATAACCTTTCCTCCCTGTCCTTGCCTTCTACTCCTCTCCATACTAGTCTCCTCCTTCTGTCTTCCTTCCTTTTCTCCCCTATTCCTTCTCCTGCCTTTCCCTGTCCCTCACCCCTCCCTTCTCCCTTTTCCTTCCCCCCTTTACCGTCCTCCTGTACGTCCTTCTCTCCCCTTCCCCCTTCCCTTTCTTTCGCCTCCCTGTTTCCTCCCTCTCTCAACCCCTTCCTTGACCCCGTTATTTTCTTTTCTCTTTCTTCTCTCTCCCTCTGTCTCTTCTGCCGGTCATTTACTTCTTCCTCCTCCCTCTCTCCTCTCCTTCCTTTGTCTCCTGGTCTCGCGTTCTCTCCATCTCCCTCCTCGCCTGTTCCACACTTCCTACCTTTTCTCTCCGATCCTCTTTCCCTTCTTCTACCTCTTCTGCTCTTACTACCTGTCTTCCGTCTCCTGTCGTTTTGCTTCCTTCCTTCCGTCTCGTCCCCTTCCCCTCCGCCTCCTTACTTGTTCCATCCTTGCCTTCTTCCCTCCTTGTCCTCTTCTCTTTTTCCTTCTCCTGCCACCTCTCGTTCACGTCCGTCGTTCCTTCCCTCCTTTCCTCACTCCTCGCCTCCCTCGTCCATCTTTCTATTCTCCACTGTTCCTCCCTCCTCACTCTCTCCTCTCTCCTTTCCATCACTTCTCTCATTCCTCTTATCTCTCTCGTCAAGGTCCTCAGCTGTTCCAGAACCTCTTCTTCCCATTCCTCTCTCCCTCTGCCTCGTTCCCCCTCACTTCCTGTCCTTCTTCCCCTCGCCGCTTCACTCTCCTCCCTCTCCATCTCCTTCCCTTTGCCACCTCTGCTACGTCCTCGATTCCGCTCTCCTCCACTCTGGCCCTCTCTCTCCCCCTTCCGCTCTTCCCCGTCCACTGCCCTCGTTCCTCCTTTCTCCTTCCTTTCCGTCCTGTATTAACGAAAACGACAGAAAACCAATTTAGTTTTCCTCCCTCGTTTCCATCTTCCTTCTCTTTGCCCTAACCTCTCTCTCCTGCCAGCTCTCCCTTCTTCTTTCCTTACCTCCTCTCTCCGTCTCTCTCACCTCTCCCTTCGCTTTCTCCTCTCCTACTTTCTCCCTTCTGTCTTCTTCTCCTCCACCTTTCCTTCGCTCTCCACCTCCGTATCCTTTTTCGCCTCTATCGTTGCCTTTTCTTGCTCTTACCACCGGCTTGGCCACCTGCACTGCCTGCCCCTCTCGCACACCTTCTGTACTCCCGAGCCCCTTCCCCTTCCACCTCCTCTTCCGCTGGATCGACTGCTCGACTCGAACGCACTTCTCTTCTCCCGTCCGAGATCTTCTGTCTCACTTCCTCCTCGCTCCTCTTCCGCCAATCCCCTCTTCTCTCTCCTATCGATCTCTCGTTCCAGCACGCCTTTGACTATAGTCAAAGCAGCACGCTCGATCTCGCGCGCTCTTCCGCCAATCCCCTCTTCTCTCTCCTATCGATCTCTCGTTCCATCCCGCTCGATCTTGCGTGCTCTTCCGCCAATCCCCTCTTCTCTCTCCTATCGATCTCTCGTTCCATCACGTTCGCTCCTCTCCCCACTCCTTGTCCTTCTTCTCCGCTCCGTTCTGCCAACTCATCCTCCTCTTCACTTCTCCTCGCTCTAACTTCCTTCTCCCCGTCTCCCTCTCGTTTCCTCCATTTCCCGTACTGCGCCTCCAACTCCTCTAGCCATCACCTCTTTCTCTTCCTCTCCTGCTCGCTTCTTTCCACTCACTCTTCACCTTTTCTCTCACACCTCATTCTATCACGCCTTCTCACTCCGCCATCTTTCAATTCTCTTCCTTGAAATGCGATATATGTGATGGAATTTCTGTAATTATTTGTTCTTGGTGTAAAAAATCGCTTTGTATCACACATTTCTTCCATGAGCACCATCTATGCAATGAATATGTGCCATAAATGTAATACAAATTTTGAAATATTAAAATATATTATGTTGTTACTAATATTGTTTTAAATACATATTACATATGCAAATAAAATAAAAATCTGATTTCTTTAACTTACTAATTGCAGCTTTATTTTAATCTACTTTGATCTTGAATCCAATTTATAATCTTTTATTATATTTATTTTTATTTTGTTTATAACCTTCCATATAAATTAATTTTATTTTCTTCTCAGCCAAATTTTCTAACACATAACAGCTACATTCAGCGCAATACGATCGAATGATTTAAGCGCAAGTTGACGTAGCAAATCTATGTTTTCATTATTGATTCACTTCGCTACTGATTTAAATTGATTGACTTTGATCTGATGTGCAATATTGCGAAAAATATCGGTGATATCTCGTCTTTAATGTATTTTTTACTGCATAATGTGTCATACGACATATTTCATCGCAACTGAAAAGGAGTACTTAACGCAACACCTACCTATACCTCATAAATCTGATTTTCCCAAAAATCAAATCGTGGTATCATAATAAAAATATACATGGATATAATTGTCATTTGATGCTCTTAAACTTTTGCGCTGAAAAATTTTTTTTAATTTTTTAAAAATAATGGTGGGGTGGGGGTAAATTAAAAAATTTGAGATTGTTGAAAAATGTGATTACGCCATTGTGAAGACTATAAAAAAACAATAAAACTTTTGTCTAAAACATTTTTCCATAAAACTTATATTTTCGAAAATATTCGTAAAAAATGAAAAAATCCCTTATTTTCGAGGGGCTGTTTCACCCCCTAAACGTCGAGATGAGCCAATAAAAAAAATACGGGTCTAATACTTTTTTATACTCTACAACATATCCAAAGCTCATTCAAATCGGTGAGGGAAACTTCCGACCGTTCCTTTGTAAGTCCGAACTGACGCGAAAATTCTAAGTCCGCACGCACGCCAAAATACTAAGTCCGAACTGATGCGAGAATTCTAAGTCCGCACGCACGCGAAAATACTAACAGTCCGAACTGACGCGAGAATTTTAAGTCCGCACGCACGCGAAAATACTAAGTCCGAACTGACGCGAAAATTCTAAGTCCGCACGCACGCGAAAATACTAAGTCCGAACTGACGCGAAAATTAAGCCAACTCACTTCGGCAGATTAGTCTACCGCGATGATTCGGATCGGAGTGCGAATTTCGGCTCGGCGACCCGCTCTTATATACCCCACAAGAGATGGCAAGATGAGGTACGGTGGTGAATGTATGGTGTTGTGTGTACTTAGTTAATTATACGATTAACCATTGAAGTTTTCGGTGAAATTTTCCCTCAACTCGGGCCAGTGGCCGCGCAAAGCCACCCCTTGCGCGCGGCTACGCCGAGCCCCTTTAATTAATAGCGCTAATCGGACTCAACTTTTTATGCACGCGATTTCCCCGCCTGAGAGTCACTTCGTGTTCACGTGGCAATCCCAGATTTGCCGTTGAAGGACCGCCAGGCGGGGACCGATGCATGGGAATCCGGTCAGCGCAGCGTTCCTTCAACGCCAAGCAATTTACCGCGTTGCCGCATCGACAAAATTTTCTTCTGCACTTACAGGTATAAGTTCATATTAACGCTACGCAGGCCGCCCATGCGCGATCGGCTCCACGGTACCACGTGCCCTGCGCGTGCACGACGCTCGCTCGGTTTCGCGCGTGAACAGCTGATCAGCGCGCGCGCGCGCTTGCACCGTGCGCCCGGTGTCGTAGTTGCGCCCGGTACGGCGTGACATAAAATGCAAAGCAATTAAGTCTCGCGCAAATTTACAATACAATTAATTACATGTTATCAACAACAATGCTCTGGAGAAATAGATACATAAAATAATATAAAAAAAACAGTTACGTCCGGGGTAGGACGTGACAAACTCAAGCTCACTCACATTATTCAACGCTACTTGCAACTGCAGTGGCATGCGTGCACTCATCGGTCTCAACACATTATGCAAGATTACTCATCGATCAAGGATCTGAGCTCACATTCATCACTGAGGATCTCGTCAGACAACTCAATATACAACGTCGACACTCGACTGTCTCAATCATTGGCATTGGGGCCAGGAAGACGACTCGGACCAAGGGCGTGGTGACACTCACGCTTCACTCCTACCATTCCAAGCATACTGCCATCATTCAAGCCCACATCCTCAAAACACTAACGACCATTCTACCATCATTTACAGCACCTCAACAAACGTGGCCACACATAGAACCTCTGCCATTGGCAGATCCACAGTTCCTCACGCCACGCTTAATCGACATCATCATTGGAGCTGATTCATACGGGCAGATCATCAAGCCGAACATTATTAAACGATCTCTTGACGTGCCAATTGCTCAACTCTCAATATTTGGTTGGCTAGTACTTGGTCCAGTCAACTTGTCACCATTGCAGAAGCCGACTGCGCATCACATCAAGGTTAAACAATACTATCTCGATCTTCAAGATGCTAACAAGGTTCTGGGTGCAAGAAGAGTTACCAACTGATTCAACAGAGCAGCTCACCTTGGAAGAACAACATTGTGAAGATCATTACAAGGCCACACACTCTAGAGACCCAACGGGACGATACATTGTACGCATCCCGCTCAAGCTTCCAACCAATGTCTTAGGGAACTCACATAGCACCCTCATCATTGTCTCCAGCGAATTCTCATACGACTCAACAAGGATAAGGAATATCAGAGTCTCTACACCAAATTTATGAACGAGTGTGAACAACTCAATCACATGGTGAAAGTTGGATCACAACCATTATCTGATATTCCGCCATATTTGCCTCACCATGGTGTGCTCAAATCCGACAGTACAACAACAAAACTGCGGGTTGTCTTTAATGGCTCAAGTCCGTCCTCATCAGGATTCTCTGTAAACGATCTCATGCACACCGGTGCAAACCTGCTGCTCAATGTCTCAGACGTTCTCTTGTGGATTCGTAGTCACAGGTACATCTTTGCCACAGACATAACAAAGATATATCGACAAATCAAGGTACATCACTCACAATCAGACTGGGATCAGCAGCGCATTCTGTGGATCGACGAACATCACATTGAAACATCATATCATCTCACCACTGTCACTTATGGAACGAAGGCTGCTCCATTTCTAGCAGTAAGGACACTCATGCAACTCGCTGAAGATGAAAGCCATCGATTTCCACTTGCAGTGCCATCAATTACTCGTGGGAGATACATTGATGACAAGTGATAGAGTACCATCCCCCAAAACACCATTAATCTCACGGAACGTTTCTCTAGCGGATTTGCCTTTAACGAAGGAAAACTTTAAAATAGCGCGAATTTCGGCGTTAGTGAACTCCATGTTTACACGTCTATAACTGTTGAACGCAATATCCAAACTAATCATGCATAGCGTCGTTTTGTAGGTTATGTCAAGACCTTTCAAATTATGTATAGTATTGCCAGATACGAGCTCTGTAGCGCTTTGTACATAGCCGCGAAATTCAAAAGACAAAAAGGCGGAAGGGAGATATTTGACAACCTATATTTGACCCACTTGGTTTTGTCTTACCAATCGTAATAAGAGCCAAGATGCTTCTTCAAGAACTCTGGCTCCACAAGATCAACTGGGATGAACCGTTACCATCTCAAGTTGGCTCACGGTGGCTCAACATCAGAAAGGATCTCACAAGCCTGGCCAGGCTCTCAATTCCACGCTGGTTTAACACAAGCAGTGATTCAACGATTGACTTACATGGCTTTTCTGATGCATCTCAATTTGCTATGGCTGCAGTCGTATACATGGTTGTGCACACGCCGTCCAAGGGCGCCAAAACTTCTCTCATATACTCAAGAACAAAGGTAACTCCATTGAAGAGGCTCACTATCCCAAGGTTAGAACTCACAGTGGCGCTGCTTCTCTCAAAATTGGTCAAACATGTCCATGCCACACTCAAGATGGACATCAAGGCAACATATTTATGGACGGACTCTCAAGTGACTCTCAAGTGGATTAAAACACACTCATCTCGATGGAAGGATTATGTGCGCAACAGGGTATCACAAATCCAAGAACTCACGAAACATGCGCATTGGAAATTTGTTCCAGGCACAATCAATCTTGCTGACTGTGCATCTCGTGGTGTAACAGCCCAACTTGAAGATCATGCATTGTGGTGGGCAGGACCACCATGGTTGGCTCAACCGAAAGATCGCTGGCCCGCTCAACTAACATGCTCAGACGAGCAGTGTATAACAGAATCGCGCCCAGGTGTCACTCTTCACAACTAACATAAAGGTGGATTACGACTGGGATCTCATCTACAAGTATTCATCGCTCAATCGACTGCTCAGAATCACAGCTCTCTGTCAGGTATTTATTCTACGATTGAGAAATCTACACGATGGCTCTCAAGCCCCACACATCTCAGTCGCTGACTTAGAGCAAGCTATGATCTTCTGGATCAAGGTCACACAATCAACATTTTTTGCACATGAGCTTAAGATGCTCAGCTCACAATCACGTCTAGCAATTTCTCATCCATTCAGTCGTCTCACAGCATTTATTGATCATCAAGGAGTTGCTCGTGTAGGAGGACGACTCAAGAATTCCACACTCAATTATGAAGGCAAACACCCAGCAATACTCCCTCGCCACTCCAGACTGTCTGAATTAATCATCAGCTGGTCCCACCAACGGACATTACATGGAGGCACGCAACTCACCTTAACGCACATCAGGCAATCATATTGGATCATCGGTGGACGTGCTCCAGTAAAATCTCATATCTTGCGGTGTGTGGTGTGTGCTCGACAAAAGGGGATTCGTGCACATCAACTGATGGGCCAACTACCTCTGCCTCGGGTCACATCCTCACCTGCATTCACGCATACTGGCATCGATTATGCTGTGTAACGACGTCGACCCTTTCCGGTTTCCGGAAGGGACTCCGGCAGGTATTAATTGTCTCGGAATATCAAATCGGTACTTGATCAGATTCGCGGTTTTGACTACGGGTGAAAGTGTTCGCGTCTCGATTACGGTGTTGACGTGTTGTGTATCGGCATGAATATCCTCTGTTCCTCTTGTTTCGCCGAATATGCTCAGCTTCCAGGGCCGTCAAGAGGAAAGGAGGAAGAGTACTTAATAGTTAGTTAGGTGAGTCGCTTGAGAGGATAGGAAATAAATCGTGCGAGTGTTTATTTCAATTGGAACGTTAGGAAATAAATTTACTCAGGATTAAGTACAAGGACTAACGAAGGAGTTACAATGGGTACGCCCTGTATCAAAAATATAAAAGAAATACTAGGATTAGTAGGATTACAAAAGTGCGCTACTGGATGAAAATACAGAGAAAAAGGAATTGTATTAGTTTCGGCGCGTGGATCTTGGAACGGAACAAAGTGTCTTTTATATAATTACAGTGGCAATTGGTTCGCGGTACGAGTGAGGAAAATATAATCCAATATGCGAAGTTGGATTTACGAAATATAATTAATATAAACGCAAGTATTACCACACGGATTAATAAACGGAACGGAATAATAATAATACAACTATTGTACAGGATTTAAAAAAATATATATATCGCGATTAATACTATATATTTAGTTTAAACGGTAAAAGAATGACAACGGAATAATTAATATCAACGGTAACATATAGAGGATAATCTGGTATCGCGCTGGAATCGTACAGGAGAGGATGTCTTACGGAATATCCTCGGGTCTGCAAGGAAAGAGAATTAACAGGATTATTTGTACGGAACCTAAATGAGAGATATTCTGAATTAGCCCACCCGAATATTCCCCCCTGGATTTTACTTCCGGTCAGGTACAGGAAAATCGGAACAGGATCAGAAACAGGAAACACGCCAAGAAGCGCCTTGTTATGCGTGTGTTACTCCGTTCCGTCAAATCACGAGAACACCCGATGCTAAGACGGAAACGGAGCCGGATACAGGAAAACAGGACAGGAACACGCCGAGAAGCGCCTCGTTATGCGTGTGTTACTCCGTTCCGTCAAATCAAGAGAG
>NW_011966862.1:22605-36642 GCF_000949405.1 Vollenhovia emeryi | reverse complement strand
CACCCGATGCTAAGACGGAAACGGAGCCGGATACAGGAAAACAGGACAAGAACACGCCGAGGAGCGCCTCGTTAGGCGTGAGATACTCCGAAACACGAGAGCGCCCGCTGTTAAAGAGGGTGACGGAGTCAGGAATGGATACAGGAGACCGGTGCGGGGAGTAGTAACATGTGTACACCGGGGAGCGCCCCGTTAGGTGTACGTTACTGCTGGCAGGGGTGCACGACGGAGGAGCGCCTCCGCTGTCATGTACCCCCTATGGTCTACACCCGATTGACAGGAGCACCTGTGTACTCGGCGTCTACCGCAGTGGATGTGGGAGGCATCCACCGCCGGGTGTCTTCGCTCGGAGCACCGAGTGAAGACTGAATTATTTCTACCTGCTCCGGAGGGCTTTTATACCCTCCAGAGTATAGACGCGCGGGGTAGAGACGGCAGGAGAAGGCGCTGTGTTGTGCCTTTGGTTGCCGTGGCAACCAGTGTTGTGCTTTTGGTTGCCACGGCAACCGCGCCGGTATTGCGCTCTCACTCGCACCCGGTAGTGCGTTCGCTCTCGCACTTGCGATGTTGTCGCGCTCACTCGCACCCGGTAGTGCGTTCTCTCTCGCGCTTGCGCCTTCCCTGTCGCCTCCGTCACAGCTGGACCACACACTCAAAACATGGAAAGGAAGAGGAGCAAAAACTCATAAAGGATGGATTTGTGTTTGTCTGTCTCACAACATCTGCAGTTCATTTAGAGGTAGTCTCAGACTACTCAATGGACGGATTCATCTCAACGTACAGAATATTTGTCTCAAGAAGAGGCATCACTCATTCATTCTACTCTGACTGTGGCACAAACTTTGTCGGAGCAGAGAAATCACTCCAGACATTGTTCACAGAGAGTTCTCAAGACAACCAGCGCATCTCATCTCTGCTTGCTCAAGATCGCACTCAATGGATTTTTAATCCATCAGCTGCTCCACACATGGGTGGCAAATGAGAAGCAGTGGTAAAATCACTCAAACACCACTTGCGTCGTACCATAGGAGAGACGTTGCTCACATTCGAAGAGACGACAACCCTGCTTACTCAGATTGAAGCGATCTTGAACTCACGACCTCTCGAACCACTCAGCGACGACCCGGATGACATCTCAGCGCTCACCCCAGGACATTTTCTCATCGGAAGTGCTCTCACATCAGTACCTGACCCATTACTGAAGAAGGAGCATCTTAGCCGCATCAAGGCTATCCCGATGGCAATTCATACGAGTACAGCAATTTTGGTCTCAATGTCAGCTCAATATCTGAAACGACAACAAGCAATCTCGAAGTGGCATCACCCATCCAACACCATACAAGTGGGCTCATTAGTCTCATCACCGACGAGAGGCTCCCGCCATGTAAGTGGCCATTAGCCAGAGTCTCCACCCTGATGCCAGCCAAGGATGGACTCACCCGCGTGGTGACCCTGAAGACACCCACAACGACTCTCACCAAACCTATCACCAAGCTGGCACCACTGTCCATTGCTCATCAAGACCAAGCTCAACATCCGTAGGAGTGGACTCATCATCAACCTCAATGCTGATGGCGGGCGGAAATGTTTGAGATTCCTCCAGTTATCTCATTAGTACTACCCTCGCCATCTCACGGCTATTCTTAAGGCCCAGTGGGACCGCGTGCGCGACCGCGCGATGGGGTAACAAGCGCGTGACGGGCACGTGGCTATGGCTCTCGGGCTTGCGCGCAAGCTCAGAAAGAACAGCAGTATGAAAGTAGCCGTCGTAAGTCGTGGTAGGTTCGTACCGGCAGACAAAAGGTGTCGTGCTCGCGCTCAAGGGAACAAGTTCAGATACAGTGCTTGTTCGTTCACCATTGACAATTGTAATGCTCATTCAGGGACAGACTCATAAGTTTAAGTGCTCAAATCGAGTGAATCGGTGTTCTGCGCAAAGGCCTCTCACCTTGAACGTGCACGCACGCTTATAGCTGTCCACCGGCTCAACGGGCTGCACACCCCCGACGGTCTTGTGCGAACAAGAGAGCTCGACAGACTGGCTCATCCTAAATTCTACGCCAATATGATTCTCAATTGTATATAGTGTACATACTATTAAATAGATCAACTCATTTTAAGAAACGGTACTGAAGTTATTCTCGCCACGTTGCACGTCTTTCTCACCCCCCGATCCACTCGCAGCGCTCACGGAGATTTCGAGATCATTCGATCTCATGACGAGATTCGAATGTGAGGGAATTTCCCAAACACCCAGAAAAACTAAAGCCGGACTTCAAATGGTGGAAGAAAAATATTCCGCGGTCCTCGAATCCTATTAGACAGGGTATCTTTAAGCTCGAGATCTTTTCCGATGCGTTCACTACGGGATGGGGAGTATTCTGTGAAGGCAGAAGAGCTCGAGGGTTCTAGTCAAAAGAGGAACAAAGACTTCATATTAATCGATTGGAACTCTAAGCAGCATTGTTCACCCTGAAAAGTCTCGCTAAGGATGTTAGAAATTGTGAAATTCTTCTCCGCATAGATAACACCACGGCGATATCTTACGTCAACAAAATGGGGGGAGTACAGCATCCCAATCTGCATCGAATTGCAAAAGAAATTTGGCAGTGGTGCGAAGAGAGATATCTGGCTGGTGACCTCGTATATCAAATCCAAGGACAACGCGGAGGCCGACCAGCAATCGCGGATAAGGAATATACGGTAGATACAGAATGAGAGCTGGCGGACTATGCCTTTCGTCAGGCCGTAGAACTGTTCGGACGTCCGGAGGTGAACTTGTTTGCCTTGCGGTGTAATGCGAAGTGCGAGAAATATTTCTCTTGGGAGAATGATCCAGGAGCCGTAGCTGTTGATGCGTTCACTGGGGATTGGGGGTCGTTAGGCCTATTTTGGGCTTTTCGCTATTTGCCCTTATTTTGAGAGTCTTAAAGACGATGGTGATAGATAGGGCCAGGAGCATAGTAGTAGTTCCCTATTGGACGAGTCAGCCCTGGTTCCCTCTGTTTAGGAAGTTTTTCTGAGTTTAGGAAGTTATTAATTAGTGAGCCTTTATTTTACGGCGGGGGGCGTCCGGAAGTAATGGCTCTGCCAATTCCTGGGCGTCCCCCAAGTTACAGCACCGCGCAGACCATCGTGTGGTTTTAGTGAGGTAAGCCCAGCGGCCGCAACGTTAGCGGTCGCAGCCGATCGCCATTAGGCGGGCAGTCCCACATAACCCGGGCCACTTTGTAAACTCCCTTCCCAGAGGGGGGCCCGGGTATCCATAAAGGATTTCCACACGTAAAAAAAAGCCTTTATTTTACAAACCTTCGCCTACACTACTTCTATCTCCTTGTAGGTCCATTCGTCATCCGTTAGCAGACAAGCTGTACCTGATGGTATGGGAATTATCAGGGAGTCGTTCAGAAGGAAAGGGATCCCTGGTTCGTCCCTCGACATTTTTGAAGCCTCAATAACAGAGTCGACTCGTAAGCAGTACGCTGGATCATTAAAGCAATGGTGGTTCTTTTGTTCAGATCAGGATTTAGACCCCTTCCAACCAGAGGAAAAGGTGGTTATGCAATTTTTAACAAAAAAATTTGAGGAAGGGGCATCTGACGGATCCCTGAATGCAGCAAGATCAGCGATTTCGTTAATTGGTGAGAGCAACATAGGACAGAATAGGAATATTTCCAGATTTTTCAAAGGGATTTTTATGCTGAGGCCTATAAAACCGACATACGACAGAACTTGGGACGTTAATATAGCTCTCAGAAAAATTGAAGAGTGATTTCCCTTGAATGGGTTGACCCCAGAAGTCCTAACGGAGCGCCTAGTCCTCTTACTAGCGTTGGGCACTGCTCAGAGGGCGCAAACGCTGGCGGCAATCAAACTTTCTAACATAAAAAGAAATTCAGAAGGATACGAAATAGAGATACCAGACCGGATCAAAACCTCTCGTCCGGCAGCATATCAGCCGTTATTAGTCTTACCAATATTTTCGGAGAACCCCAAATTATGCATTGTCTCGACAATCGACGAATATATTCGCGTAACATCATGTCGGAGAGGCGACACGGATAACCTCCTTCTGACAACAAAAAGACCCTTCAGGGAAGCATCGGCGGCGACGATAGGGAGATGGATAAAAACGGTTATGTCTAAGTGTGGTATAAATGAAGTTTTCATAGCACACTCAACGAGACATGCATCGACTTCGGCAGCGTTTAAAAAAGGAATCGACTTACAGACGATTAGAAGATCGGCAGGATGGTCAAAGGATTCGAAAGGTTTCGCAAAGCATTACAATAAAGCTATTGTACCAACAAAGAAACATTTCATGGAAGAGCTTATGCTAGGATAAAAAAAAGAAAAAATATATATATTCGTGTTATTCCTGTTACGAAGTAACGTTAATCCGGTTAGGAAAAAGTTGAAATAGTAAGAGGTATAGAAATTTACGACGTTTTGTTTAGTTCTGGTTGACTAGTTGTTCGAGCACCGTCGCTCGGGCTGCCGCTCGTCGCCGAAAAACACCGATCGTGTGGCGCACCGAGTCAGCTGTGCCGCTATCACGTCGTTATCACGTGTCGCGCGAGCGGCACAGCTGATTCGCAGCCGTTTCGCCGAATCCGAGGCTCGGTTCGGGGAACTCTCGCTTCTAGTCGCGATCGATTATAAAAAGTCAGTCGCTGTCAAACAGGAAGAGATCTCGGTTGCAAGTCGGTTCTCTCTTGAATCCTCAGATAGTGAGCTCATCTCTCTACGGTCGTTGCATCGGGGAAATAAAACGATCTAAATTCATCCGCGCGCGAATTTGGTTTCTGCGTAAAGTTCCACCGCGTCTCAGCTGCGTTGAACGCGTCGAGCGTAATTACCGTCGCCGGAGTTCGCTACTTCGTGTCGGTCGGACAAGGATCCAGCGCGTTTCCTTGTACTCATCCGTTCCAGCATTTCTGCAAGAGTATTGTCGTCACTAAATGTTCATCTCAACTTATTACTGTTCTCTTGTATCGTTTATTAATAAAGTCAGGGGAGGTTGTCGATGATGAGTGATCTGTAGAATATCTCGAAGATCGTCTTCACTTGAATCTACAAATTCTGAGTCAACTTCGACTAAATTGAAATCCTCCGTAAATCGCAAATCATCCTCTGCTCCTGCCCTCTGTTTAAATTTCTTAACGTCATCACAACACCCATGGTCGTTGCCTTCCCCTTACTTTGTCTCGCGGTATTATTGTGACCGTCCTCTGGCTCCGCTTGCCCAAGTTCCTTGTCATCTCAACGGTTTTCTCTTTGTCCGATCGCTACCTCGGACCATCGGTGGATCCAGAGCAATCTCTAGCGCCATCGTGACTCGATCCTCGGGATCCTCAAGGAGTTGAGCGGGCGCTGACACAAGGCTTATTCACAGCCCGATCTCTACCTTCGCGTCTCAATCGAGGCGGAAACCGGGCCTCGTTTCGGATTGAGGAGACGCTCAGTTTTACCGAAACACTAGTCTATAAGTAAATTCCTTTCTTTAGTTACCTTAAGAAAACGGGCTAGTCATAGCATTTAGAAGGTCCCTCATTATTTTTTTGTGTCTACATTTAAAAAAAGAAAAATGTAGAACAAGCAAATAAAAATTACTTCTCTAAACCTCTACAGGTAAAATCGTGAGAACGAGACCTGAATATAATTGACGGATCAAACGATCTCGTAGAGAGAAGTTCGATCATAATTATATAAAGGGTCTCGTTCGAGCGATTTGCCCACCCGATAAAAATCTACGTTTCCTAACCCTCATTTTCAGTAATTTTTATAAGATACAGTAGCTCACGGAGCTCTAAACTATATGGAAAGTAGAAGCATAGGGTAGGGAAAGAAAAATTGCTCTGAAGATTGTGACGCCACGGTGCGTGGAAGATGGTACTACACGTAAAATCGCTCGAACGAGACCCTTCATATAATTATGATCGAACATCTCTCTACGAGATCGTTCGATCCGTCAATTATTGTGATTCTGAAAAAAGTTGTTTCAAGTTATGTGTAAATTGAAAATTTATTCATCTAATATCTCTATCTCTTCTCTACTATTTATAAAGAGAGTTTGTCGGTTTGATTGTTTGTCCGTGATGATATCCGAAACCAATGGACCGATTTAAGTGAATTTTTTACATACGTTTCCTTATCATTTTGGGAGTATTATAGGTTATATAGTATATTATAAACATTGCGCATCTGGGGACTACGCATGCGCAGATGATATCGTCTACCAATGGATCGGTTTATTTTAATTTTTGATGGATGTTTTTCTAGCATTTCGGGAGTGTTATAAGCTAGAAATTATTCTTGTGTATCTGAGGACTGCGCATGCGCAGATGATATCGTGTACCAATGACCGATTTAAGTGAAATTTTAGAAGATCTTTTTTATAGTATCTCGAGAGTGTTATAAGCTTTGTATAATCATTCTTGCGCATCTGGGGACTGCGCATGCGTAGATGATATCGCTAATTAATGGGCCGATTTAATTTCAATTTTAGAAGACATTTTTGTTCAGATTGTCGTTTGAGAAACGCTGCAATATAGCTAAGTAATCGGAAGAGAAAAGATGTCATAGCATACAAAGTAATAGTTTGAACAATGAAACAATTTTGATAACCTACATTTTCAATGTTTCTGTACTATTTATTATTAATTTTTTTTATTTAATTTTCTATTAAAATCATTAAAAGAATAAAACGATTGTTAAAATTAATCTTTTGTTTCTGTTCAAAAAATACTTACACTATACACGTAATTATAAGATGATAACGTTAACAGCCAACAACTATGTTCAAATAGAAAATATGAATCTTTTGGAAATAGATACATACTGTATCGTAGTATACACGCACCGGCGGAAATGCCGTCCGTGTCCGTGAGACTCGCACACAACGTTGACTTTCGCACACACTCTCGCCTGTAGGTGAGGGTGGGAAAGTAGGGGCAGCCGCTCGCGATTGGACCGCGTCGGGGAGACGGGGACTAGCGGGGTGACCGGTATAGCGATCGTAGTGGGGATCCGTGGTGGGAGTCGCTGCGATCTGCCATCCTCGTCGCGAGCCGTGTAAGCGAGAAAGACGGCATTATACGAGGGTAGCCTCTGGTTAATGCTGTCCCTATGCGTGTGACCCGCACCCATTGATCAGGGCCACGCACACACTTTCGTCTGTAGGTGAGCCATACACGGTGGCGCGCTAGCTTTTCCATGAGCTTTTCGCAGCCCGTGTCAAGAATAGCGGCACGCGACTAACTCGCATTATATATCCTAATATGTATTATGGATATTTATTAGTTTTATGTGTGCAATTATACATATTGGATATATAATACGGCTTAGTCGCGTGCAGCTATTCGACGAGACGCCGCCTCGTCGAAAGGAAAGGCTGCTCGTTTCTCGCTTCCTCGACGGAACCGCGATAATTAATTATTTGGAACAGTTTTAAATACATAAGGAAAAATGTCCGATTAAATATATATACAATCGGATAATCCAATTACTTAATAACAAACGGATATCTCCACTTAAGGTGGCTCTTGCATAAATCGAACAAAAGAAGAAAACAATGTAGAAAAATTTCTTGACGACCAATGGCTGGCAAACTCTAATTAAAGAAATTCATTGCGAAAAATATTACCTCAATATCAAAAGTAGAAAACATTGAAGTTTAAGTATGTTGTAGTTGTAATGTGTCCGATCGGGCCTGTGTCCGATGGAGCCTGTGTCCGATCGGGACTATGTCCGATAGAATCTGTGTCCGATTGCAACTATATGTGTCCGATGTAAAATGTGTCCGATCGAGTCTGTGTCCGATCGGGACTGTGTCCGATAGAATTTGTGTCCGATTGCAACCATATATGTCCGATACAAAATGTGTCCGATCGGGAGTGTGTCCGACAGGAACGGTGTCTGATCGGGACTGTGTCCGATTGGGGCTGTGTCCGATCGGGACTGTGTCCGATCGGGAAATATTGCCGTGTCCGATCGGTTATGTGCACAATCGGGACAATCCCGAATTTTGACTGATGTACCATAAACGACTCGCGGAAACAGTGACAGGGCGAGAGCCGCTAGATCGCGACGACCCGATTTTCGTACTCTCGTCTTGAAGGAGAGGGCAGTTCGGCGGCACGAAGCTTTTGTTCGGTAAATCATCGGTGGCCTCGTCGGCGCACGCGCCGCACGCGGTATCGACCGCGATCACCGCTCAGCTGATCGATACGCGACCCGCTGAGCTGATTGCCCCACAGCCCGCGCGTCCCGCTGCCACCGCCCGCCTTGAAACGACGGTTTCAACGAAACGGTACTCAGA
Organism: Vollenhovia emeryi; assembly: GCF_000949405.1. Lineage (NCBI taxonomy): Eukaryota > Metazoa > Arthropoda > Insecta > Hymenoptera > Formicidae > Vollenhovia > Vollenhovia emeryi. Next base: position 28,322 of record NW_011966862.1, on the reverse strand, counting down.
GTGGCGGAACATTATGACTTGCGGAGGTGTCGTCCACCTGTCGGCAGTTTGATTATATTATAGATTTGACGTGTTTCCGAATTATAACCCGTTTGTTATCATACCTATCCTTTAGAAGGTTCCATGTGACCTCGTAATTTTCGTCGGATATTTCGAGCGAATCTATCAATTTGTGTGCGTCGTCGGTTGTTGCTGCCCTTAAATATTGTAGCTTGTGTATTACACCGAGGGACGCATTAGAGTGGATTACCGATTGAAACGTGTCGCGAAAGGGAAACCATTCATCGTAATTCCCTACATATTTGGGAAGATCAAGTTTCGGTAGCCGTACATTTAGCGCCTGACGTGATGTATCGAGCGGGTTCGGCAATGTCGGGGAAGGTGTGTCGATGTTACACGATGTTGACGGAGGATGTAGCAAGTACCGCATTCGAGCTGACAATTCGTAGAACGCTTCTTCGAAGCCAGCTCTGTCGCTAGCTTCGTCATCGTCTAATAATTCGAGTTGCGTTTGCAAATCGTTGTATTCACTCCAAAATTGCTCTAATTTGACCTTGCGTTCTTCGAGTTGTGACCTTATCTGCGGCGTGACTGATTTAATGGAATCTACGTAAGTTTTTACGCGTGTGCAGGACACACACCTTGACCGTGGAGCGACGCCTTTTAACGTGCACAATATCTGAATCGCTAGCCATCGCGATTTAATAATACACCGATAATTATACTACGCAAGGTTTTCGGTTGTGTTTGAATCTAATAGCCTTTTCTTACGTGTGAGAATGAGTATAACTCGCCACGAGTCTCGCAAACGGGAAGCGTGGTGCGCAGGCTCGATGCGTGATGGCCGCGTCGCCCGATGCTTCTCGAAGGATCCCTGCGCTGCTTCGTTTGTCCGTCGAAACTGCGCCGAAGAGATGCTCTTCCTGTGATGATGGGAAACCAGGACTGAGCTAACCTTCGGGATGGCTGCCGTGGTTGAATCCTGATTTACTTGTGCAGGACGGATTATGATTCGCCGGGAGCCTCGCAATAAGGGGGGCGTGGTGCGCAGGCTCGATGAGCAATGGCTGCGTCGCCCGATTCTTCTCGAAGAGTCCCTGCGCTGCTTCGTCTGTCCGCCGAAACCGCGCCAAAGGGTTGCTCTTCCTATGTTAACGGCAAACCAGGATTGGGCTCGCTTCCTGGGTGGATGCCGTGGTTAAATCCTGCTCTGCGCGTACAGGATTCTTGCTTCGACGACGAACCTCGTCCTTCGGGTGTGAGGTTCCGCTGTTTGCAGATCCGCGCCGGTCCCTTCGTTGGGAATTGCTCTGCTCGATGGCAATTGTCGAGTGGTCGACGAATGATGCCGTCTCTGCTGACTGTACTCGTAGGGATTCGGTTGTGTCCGTCTGGTAGATCCGACTCGAAGGACAATTTGTTTGAGGATTAGTTAGCGCAGTAGGTAATTTCCTCGGCGCCTGCGAGCTTGTTCGCTCTCCGCACGTGTTCGCCGGTAATGCTCTCGGGAACGGGCGGTTAAGACACTACAAGTCTTTCTATTCAGATTCATTTTATTTCTTAATGCACCACGACGGACCTTCCTTGTCGGAAGCACACACCCGAATCGCTCTCTTGTCGCCACTCTCGCATCGCTCTTATTTTTACGGAGGGAGGAGGTCGCGCCTGGATAGGTTGCACTGGGAAAACAAAAGAGGGTACGAGACCGCGAACGGCCTTCTGGTTCAAACTAAACTAGCTAATGTCTTAACAAAGACTATAGAAATATAGCATTATGTCGGATTTCAGCATTTAAAAAACGTAATTAGAATTTCCTTCAAGCAATAACACATCAAATTTTTTATTCGTATATCCAGCTATTGTACGCGCACCCGTGGAAATTCCGTCCGTATCCGTGAGACTCGCACACAACGTTGGGTCTCGCACACACTCCCGCCTATAGGTGAGGTACCGAAAGTGGGGATTGCCGCTCAAGCGATAGGAGCGCGCCCGGGCTGCGGGTACTGGCGGGACATAAACATTAGGGTGGATCGAAAAATGGCAAAGTTATATTTTCGATTTGCTATACCGCGGGAAAGTTGCCTTAGGTGTATACAAGCATAACAAAAAAAAATTATTAAAATCGGACAACATCTTCCGATCGCGCAAAACGCCGAAAGTATTTAAAAAATAACGAATTTGACAGTTTTTTCGTAAATTGTTTTTAATTTGTGGTTTGTATTCTTTTAGCGCTATGGTGCTTAAACGTAAGTATAGTAGCACTGAATAGTCTGCAAAAAAATCACCGCTTTTAAAGCTTATCTTCCGATCGCGCAAAGCGTCTGAATATTTGCAAAAATTGCAAATTTTTCATTTTTTTCATATTTTTTAATGTTTTGTATGAGTATTATCGTAAACGCCAAAGTGCCGAAAAACATATTTCGGAATTTAAATAATGTCTTCCGATCGTGCAAAACCCGTTAAATTTACAACAGACAGCACAAAACGTTCGTGACATTCCGCCTGCGCCCGTCCCGACGCGCTAAGCGGCATGCGGCCAGTTGGGTTATGAGCAGTATTGCATCAGACAGTTGTAACTCAGTCTTTGTGCCGTGCAGTGAGTGATTACAGTTTGCTCTATTACGTGTCATTTTTGAGGTTACAGTTATAAATACTAGGTATCGTGTTCTACATTGATATATTCTGTGGTAAAATGAATACATCATTGTCAAAGAAAATTACGAGACATTCTTTTGAGTGCCCAATATTCGGTCATCCAAAAGACTTGCTCCAAACTAATCTCCCATCATACGAGGGTGTTCTTCGATGTTGTTTTGAAGAGAGGTTTCAGTTAGCGATTAAACTAAACAATACAAAAGTGAGTTTTTCAGTTGTTAAGAATTCAGTGGCGAAAAAAGTAAAACTTACTTTTGAAAAAGCGTCTATCCCTACAGTTTCCGATTATAGAATTGTCCAGTTAATTGATGCCTACTATGAAAAGTATTGGAAGCTTAGAAAGTCTTATAAACGAGACAATGCTAAACCGGACTTCAAAAAAAAGATCGACGTGTTTAAAAACCAAGCAACGAAGCTCTTTGATGTGTCAGCCTGCAAGTGTTTTATGCATGTGAATTGCTCTTGTAATAAGACTCCAGAATTGTGTGAATGTCCAATTCAGATTAATTGTATGTCGTACAATTGGACATTCACACAATTCTGGAGTCTTATTACAAGAGCAATTCACATGCATAAAACACTTGCAGGCTGACACATCAAAGAGCTTCGTTGCTTGGTTTTTAAACACGTCGATCTTTTTTTTGAAGTCCGGTTTAGCATTGTCTCGTTTATAAGACTTTCTAAGCTTCTAATACTTTTCATAGTAGGCATCAATTAACTGGACAATTCTATAATCGGAAACTGTAGGGATAGACGCTTTTTCAAAAGTAAGTTTTACTTTTTTCGCCACTGAATTTTAACAACTGAAAAACTCACTTTTGTATTGTTTAGTTTAATCGCTAACTGAAACCTCTCTTCAAAACAACATCGAAGAACACCCTCGTATGATGGGAGATTAGTTTGGAGCAAGTCTTTTGGATGACCGAATATTGGGCACTCAAAAGAATGTCTCGTAATTTTCTTTGGCAATGATGTATTCATTTTACCACAGAATATATCAATGTAGAACACGATACCTAGTATTTATAACTGTAACCTCAAAAATGACACGTAATAGAGCAAACTGTAATCACTCACTGCACGGCACAAAGACTGAGTTACAACTGTCTGATGCAATACTGCTCATAACCCAACTGGCCGCATGCCGCTTAGCGCGTCGGGACGGGCGCAGGCGGAATGTCACGAACGTTTTGTGCTGTCTGTTGTAAATTTAACGGGTTTTGCACGATCGGAAAACATTATTTAAATTCTGAAATATGTTTTTCGGCACTTTGGCGTTTACGATAATACTCATACAAAACATTAAAAAATATGAAAAAATGAAAAATTTGCAATTTTTGCAAATATTCAGACGCTTTGCGCGATCGGAATAAGCTTTAAAAGCGGTGATTTTTTTTGCAGACTATTCAATGCTACTATACTTACGTTTAAGCACCATAGCGCTAAAAAAATACAAACCACAAATTAAAAACAATTTACGAAAAAACTGTCAAATTCGTTATTTTTTAAATACTTTCGGCGTTATGCGCGATCGGAAGATATTGTCCGATTTTAATACTTTTTTTTTGTTATGTTTGTATACACCTTTTTTTTGTTTACCCGGTGGAAACACTCATGGGCCGTCACCCCGCTCCCGCTGGGACGGGAGGGGGTGGTGTGTGGGACTCGTCTCCCTGGCCCCTGGGCGATTGACAACCCCTGGGGCCAGTGGTGCAACGGAAACGCCTACCTCACTAAAACCACCGGGGTGGACTTCTCTGCGCTTTCTGGGGCCACCCGGGAACTGCGACGCATTACTTCCGGGTGGCCCCGCGCCGCGCGTGATGTCGCGCCCATCTTGCGGTACTTATACTCCCGCTGGCCCTGAGAAGGGCCTTTCTCCTCCTTCCTCTGGATATGCGGCGGGGGTGCCACCAGGCCTCCCGCCGCGTCCCCTAGTTGTCTATTAGGGGGCGGGTGAGCCAAGGGTCTCCAGCCCTTGAGCCACCCTAACTTGGTCCCATTTCCTCCATGCTTGTATACACCTAAGGCAACTTTCCCGCGGTATAGCAAATCGAAAATATAACTTTGCCATTTTTCGATCCACCCTAATAAACATAGCAACGTTAGTGAGAAAATGTGGTCGGAGTCTTTGCGATCTACCATCTTCCTCGCGAGCCGTGTAAGCGAGAGAGACCGCATTATGCCATGAATTGACAGAAATGCCGTTCCTATTCGTGTGACCCGCACACATCGATCAGGGCCACGCGCACACTTTCCTCTGTAGGTGAGCTATATGCGGTGGCGCGCTAACTTTTCCACGAGCTTTTTGCAGGCCGTTTCAAGAATAGCTGCACGCGACTCGCATTATGTATCCAACATTATTGATACAGAGCGATAATTGGTAATTATGCATAAAAGCTTCTTCCTCTCCGATTTGCTTTATTTTGAAATATGTTGTTGGGGATGTCTTCCCGAGTCATTTCATATATATATGTATATATATATAAGGGCCGGACTCAAATAGTTTCGGAGATACAGGCTGAGAAAGGATACAAATAATAAATACGAGGGCGGTTCAAATATGATCGAGACAAACGCTCTAACACATTTATTTATTATCGAAAATATTTACAAAAATTTACAGTTTTTCTAGGTAATTCCCCTCACTAGTTACACATTTTTGCCACCTCTCCGGAAGCTTTTTGATACCGGTATCGAAGAATTCCTTGGGCAACTCGGACAGCCATGTGCGCACGAACTCCTCTACCTCGTCGTCGGTGTTGAATCTTTGACCTCCGAGGGCTTCTTTCAGGGTCCAAACATGTGGTAGTCGCAGGGTGATAAATCCGGACTGTGGGGGGGGGGTGTTCTAGTACCTCCCACCCCTGATATTGTATCGAGCGTGAGACGCGCGTTATCCTGGAGAAGAATCGCACTTCGCGCTGGAATGCTCCTCCGTTTCGAGCGATAAGCGGGTTTCACGTGTGTTTTCAGAAGGTTAGAGTAGTATGCAGCATTGATGGAACGTTGTGTGCGCAGGAAGTCAACGTACAGCACTCCCCGCTGGTCGAATGTTGTCC
>NW_011966862.1:18469-21828 GCF_000949405.1 Vollenhovia emeryi | reverse complement strand
TTTGAACCGCCCTCGTATATGGTAATTCTTCAGTATAGCTGCTCCACCTCCAAAATTAATCAAATTGGTCTCATTCGACGCGTTTTTCAACGAAAAACAACTTTTTCCTCAGACAAAATCGTTGCTCTGCCCTGCGAAGCGAGATATTAATTGTTAAAGTTGACAACTTTTAGAGTTAGGAAATCTGTCATACCGACGAAATGTAGCGACACAATCAGCGCATGACAGATTTTCTAACACTAAAAGTTGTCAACTTTAACAATTAATATCTCGCTTCGCAGGGTAGAGCGACGATATTGTCTGAGGAAAAAGTTGTTTCTCGTTGAAAAACGCGTCGAATGAGACCAATTTGATTGATTTTGGAGGTGGAGCAGCTATACTGAAGAATTACCATATATTTATTATTTGTATCCTTTCTCAGCCTGTATCTCTGAAACTATTTGAGTCCGGCCTTTATATATATATGAAATGACTCGGAAAGACATCCCCAACAACATATTTAAAAATAAAGCAAATCAGAGAGGAAGTCGCTTTTATGCATAATTACCCGATAATTATTTGAAACTGTTCCAAATAATTAATTATCGCGGTTCCGTCGAAGAAGCGAGAAGCGAGCAGCCTTCCCTTTCGACCAGGCGGCGTCTTGTTTGAGGATAGCTGCATCGATTTGGAACAGTTTCACATAATTATCGCTCTGTATCAATAATATTGGATACATAATGCGAGTCGCGTGCAGCTACTCTTGAAACGGGCCGCGAAAAGTTCGCGGAGAAGCTAGCGCGCCACCGCATATAGCTCACCTACAGAGGAGAGTGTGCGCGTGGCCCTGATCGATCTGTGCGGGTCACACGAATAGGGACGGCATTTCTGTCAATTCATGGCATAATGCGGCCTCTCTCGCTTACCCGGCTCGCGAGAAAGATGGTAGATCGCAACGACTCCCACCACATTTCCTCACTGCCGTTGCTATGTTTATGTCCCGCCAGTCCCCGCAGCCCGGGCGCGCTCCTATTGCTTGAGCGGCCATCCCCACTTTCGGTATCTCATCTACAGGCGGGAGTGTGTGCGAGACCCGATGTTGTGTGCGAGTCTCACGGACACGGCCGGCATTTCCGCCGGTGCATGTACATACATTATTACCAGATATCCCGAACGTCAGCATGAGAGTTTTTAAACTGAAAACATATACTGCCGAAAAAGCGCAGAAATATATTCAAAAGATGGTTGGCATAATAAATAATTATTCAAATCTGTCACGTGACGAGACATCAACGTGTTTGATTAAAATCAAAGAATATAACAATTGATAAAATTAATTTTTCATTTCTGTTCAAGAAATACTTACACTATACACGTAATTATAAGATGATAACGTTAAGAGCCAACAACTATGTTCAAATAGAAAATATGAATCTTTTGGAAACAGAAACATACAGTATCGTAGTATGTACAGTCGGGAGCACTGAGATTGCGACACTTTTTTTTTATAAGTTTACGAACGCGCAAAAAATTCAGGATGCGAATCACTGTTCGCGCTCATGCGCGGTGAGTGATCATGGTGCTGTCAAATTTGTGTATACAATGTGTAACATAAATTTATATACCGCAGCAAATCCATAATAAATAACATGATTATTCAGTTGATTCGTGTTTACTCGCTGTCGGATCAGATCTTTCGTCGGCTTGTCTCTTGGTTATACTAATGAATAATGTGGGATGATTTCCAAATACAAAATAAAATAAATATAATAAATATAATAAATAAACAAATTAATTAATTAATTTAAATTAATTTAAATAAATTAAGTAAATAAATAAATTTAAATAAATAAATAAATAAATGACATTAATTTAATAAATATATAGTATAATGACCATGATACCTTGTATTTCACTAATATTTTTTTAAGTTTGTGAATCAAATATCCGATGGCGATTTAGTAGAAAATTTGTTGTAGTATGAAAAGTTTTTAATCAAGAAATTTTATACTAAATTGCCAGAAGGCCAGACTCGGCAGACATGCAAAATGGTGTCTTTGTTGACGTGTCTCAGGATCCGATAGCGAGAGGTGGAGTCACGCATCGATCAATGAGAGGCGGGGGCGAGCGGGGAACGGGGAGCGGCGAGCGGCGCGCATCGAGCGAACGCGCGACATATGACACCGCGCCGAAAAAGTTTTTTTGGTAGTAGGAGAATGATGTGCTATTATTTCCACACCACCTTGCGCTAGATAGCTTGGTGCGTTTTTTTTATAGTGGTATCCCCGGTAGGCCTAATCCACTCTTATTATTTAATGCAAGAATTGTTCAAAATATCGCCCTTCTTCTCGTACGCAAATTTCGGTTTGTCGCACAATGTCGCGGGTTACACGGTGCGCCATGTCCGGTGTAATGGTATTGAAGGCCGCAACAATTACTTCACGAACCTCATTTTCTGTACCATTACGCCGCTACTCGACTTTTTATGTATCTCCATAAAAAAAGTCCAATACATTTAGATCAGGCGACCGTGCCGGCCAGGTGATAGGACCACTACGACCTATCCACCTATCCGGATAATATGTGTTTAATATTTTGCGTACTTGACGAGAAAAATGAATCGGAGCCCGTCGTGCTGAAAAATCAGCCGCGTCCGCACGCGAAGAGGCACATCCGCGAGAAGCACTGGCAACTCATTCTCGAGAAAATGTCCATAAATATTGCCAGTTAAGCGCGGCGGGAAGAAATACGGACCAATCTAAAAATTAAGAACTAAAATGTTTTTCTCAATAGCGAGAAAAATTGGTTTTTTTTAAATTAACACTTACCACTTGATTCCCAATTATTCCTGCCCAAACGATTATGGACCAACGGTACTGGAAGGTGCCCTCACGAACGATATGCGGGTTTTCATCCGACCAATGTAAAAAATTGCGGGAATTGAAAACACTGTTCGGTGTGAAAGTTGCTTCGTCTGTCCATAAGATATTGTCAGGAAAAGACAAATTCCGCCGACATTGCGCGAAGAATCCTACGTTTTTTTGACGGTTACATTCTCAAATTATTCCGTGAATATAAACAATTCATTATGACAATACTTTCACATAAATTTATACGTTGTTGTAGATCCCTCGGTAAGAGTTGTTGCACCAGCTGGTAATAATACGGATGTAACCGATTTTCGCGTAACGTTCGATGGACATCGTACCGCGAAAGGCCAAGTTCGCGTGCCGCACCACGCACACTGGTCCCGGGATTTTCATAAAATACGTCGAGAACTCTTTCTTCGTCTTCGGTTGTATTTCTCGTTGGATATTTCCGTCCGGGAAATCGTTTCGCGTATATCCGAACCGCGCGGGTTCGAGAGTCAGCTAAGACTA
>NW_011966862.1:7145-16181 GCF_000949405.1 Vollenhovia emeryi | reverse complement strand
TACAGCCGACGCACCTTGCCGTCCGGGCCGCCAAGGTTGGGGAGGAGCCGGCCAAGCTTGGCCGCTCTCACTCCCGCCCTGCTTGCGGCTCTGGCAAGGTGGCTCGCAAAGCTCGTCACGCATACATCTCGTGTTCGCATTGTGAGGATCTGCTGCAACAATGAAATTTACTTCGCAAGAGTATACCGATATGGTTGTGACCTACGGAATAGCGAGTGAAAATACGAGTGCCGCGGCTCTGATATACGCGAAACGATATCCCGGACGGAAACATCCAACGAGAAATATAATTTTCCGTGTTGTCCAACAACTGCGTGAGACAGGGTGTCTTGTGCATAGGACAGTGAATGCACCAATGCGTCGTCGTCGTATCGAAGACGAAGAAAGAGTTCTCGACGCATTTTATGAAAATCCTGGGACCAGTGTGCGTGGTGCGGCACGCGAACTTGGGCTTTCGCAGTATGATGTCCATCGAACGTAACGCGACAATCTGCTATAATACATCCGTACCATTACCGGCGGGTGCAACAACTGTTACCGAGGAATCTACAACAACGTATAAAGTTTTGTGAAGGTATTGTCATTATGAATTGTTTATATTCACGGAATAATTTGAGAATGTAACCGTCAAAAAACGTAGGATTTCTCGCACAATGTCGGCGGAATTTGTCTTTTCCTGACAATATCTTGTGGACTGACGATGAAACTTTCACACCGAACGGTGTTTTCAATTCCTGCAATTTTTACATTGGTCGGATGAAAACCTGCATGTCATTCGTTAGGGCGCCTTCCAGTACCGTTGGTCCATAAACGTTTGGGCAGGAATAATTGGGAATCAAGTGGTAAGTGTTTGTAAAAAAAGCAATTTTTCTCACTACTGAGAGAAACATTTTAGTTCTTAATTTTTAGATTGGTCCATATATCTTCCCGCCGCGCTTAACTCGCAATATTTATGGACATTTTCTCGAGAACGAGTTGCCAGTGCTTCTCGCGAATGTGCCTCATCGTGTACGGACGCGGCTGATTTTTCATCACGATGGAGCTCCGACTCATTTTTGTCGTCAAGTACGCGAAATATTAGACACGTATTATCCGGATAGGTGGATAGGTCGTAGTGGTCCTATCACCTGGCCGGCACGGTCGCCTGATCTGAATGTATTAGACTTTTTTGTATGGGGATTCATAATGAGTCTAATCGAGCAGCGGCGTAATGGTACAGAAAATGAAGTTCATGAAGCAATTGTTGCGGCCTTCAATACCATTACACCGGACATGGCGCACCGTGCAACCCGCGATATTGTGCGACGAACCGATATTTGCGTACGAGAAGGAGGGCGACATTTAGAGCAATTCTGGCATTAAATAATGAGAGTGGATTAGGCCTACCGGGGAAACCACTATAAAAAAACGCACCAAGCTATCTACCGCAAGGTGGTGTGGAAATGATAGCGCATCATTCTCCTACCTCCAAAAAAACTTTTTCGGTGCGGTGTCATATGTCACGCGTTCGCTCGCTGCGCGCCGCTCGCCGCTCGCCGCTCCCCGCTCCCCGCTCCCTGCTCCCCATTCCCCGCTTCCCGCTCGCCTCCGTCTCTCATCGATCGATGTGTGACTCCACCTCTCGCTATCGGATTCTGAGACATGTCGACAACCATTTTGCATGTTTGCCGAGTCCGGCCTTCCGCTCCGTCGTGCACTTATTGGCTCATTGCCAGTGCAAGAGTTGGCCCTTGATACAGTAGCAACGGTCGCAGTCCGTTCTTCAAGATTATCCTTAATGGATTGAGATGGTGATTCGGTTGGCCACGACGTGCAAGGCTGTGAGAGCCACGACGGTCCATACCACCAATCCGAAAGATCGGCCAGTTGAGCAGGTGTCATTCCTCTTGTGGCATAATCCGCAGGATTTTGTTTGCCGGGAACAAATTTCCATATTTCCTGAGGAAGTGTTTCCTGTATGAAACATACCCTGTTATGTACAAAGTCCTTCCATCTTGAAGGATGGGCATTGATCCAAGTGAGGGACACTGAGGAGTCAGTCCATAGATATACGGGCAAATTGTGGTCTTGAATCACCCGCTGAACACGTGACACAAGCCTTGCCAATAGCATCGCACCAGAAATTTCGAGGCGAGGAATAGTGAGCCGTTTTAGAGGAGCGACCTTATATTTTGCACATAGCAAATTAGCAGATATCTCTCCGTCACACGTACAAGATCTTATGGAGATTACCGCTGCCATCGCATGCTGTGAAGCCTCGCAAAACCCATCTCCACGGAATCTCCATGTTTGACACCGATCCATCGAGGAAATGCAAGGTTAGGCATCATTTAAAACTGGTCAATGAAATGATTCCACTTGAGAGAGACGGAAGAAGGTAATGGGTCGTCCTAATCAATTTTTATTGACCACAATTCTTGAATGAGAATTTTTGCGGTAATTATAACCGGAGATAGGAAACCGAGGGGATCAAACAACCTTGCGATAGTTGACAGAACAGCGCGTTTCGTTATGACCTTGGAGGGAGTTAACTACAGGGTAAAGTTAAACGTATCCGTTGCAGGATGCCAGGTAAGTCCGAGTGCGTGCACGGCTTGGTACTCTTCAAGGCTCACCGCAGATGAGCTTACCGTTTCTCCGTAGGAATGGTGGTAAGTACCTCCGGTTGGTTAGAGATCCATTTGTGCAGAGGGAATCCGCCCGCCATGCAGAGACAGGTTACCTGTTGAACAATCTCTTGGGCCTGTTGTATTGAGTCGGCTCCTCCAAAAAGATCATCGACATAACGTCCCCTTTGAAGAACTGGAACGGCAAGAGGGTACTTCTTACCTTCGTCCAGGACGAGCTCTGTCAGTGCCCGGAGTGCTAAGTATGGTGCACAAACTAGACCATATGTAACGGTCGTCAATTGATAGGATCGAATGCAATTCGACTGATCAGTCCATAGAATTCGTTGGAAATCCCAATCGTCGGGATGTACCGCTATTTGTCGGAACATTTTTTCTATATCTGAGGAAAAAAACGATTCGGTATTGGCGAAACCAAAGGAGGACATCGAACAAGTCAGTCTGCAGTTTCGCTTCCGTATGCAGTTGATCATTTAATGAACATCCAGTGGTTGTACGACTCGAACCATTGAAGACCACTCGTATCTTGTTGAGATTGTTATCACGCAAAACTCCATGATGTGGCAAATAATAACCTGGTTGCGGCTCAGGCACTGAGTCCGGGACGAGAGTCATGTGGTGCATCTTCTCATACCCCTCCATAAAATCGCGGTAAGCCTTTGCATAAGCTGGATCAGAGCTCAAACGTTTTGAAAGGTTCGTCATCAACCGAACAGCCTTTGCTCGAGAGTCTCCCAAATCGTTGGCCGATTTTCTGAACGGTAGTCGTACCTGATATCGTCCTTCCGGTGTACGACTGTGAGTGGATTGGAAGTGAAGTTCACATTCCTATTCGTCCGCGGCAAGCGACGCAGTATTCACAGATGGGATCTCCTCAGTCTCCCAAAATTTATGAATTAAATCATGAAGCGTTCTGTCCATTGAGAGGTGATAACTATTAATAAGTCGAGAAGACGGAGTTGGTTTTGACGGGCCAGAGATGATCCATCCTAATTTAGTTCGTTGGGCGAGTGGAGAATCCACATCCCCTTTGTTTATTCAGTCTTCGATGAGAGATCCGTACACCTCGACTCCCAATATGATATCGATAGATCCTGGAACCGAGAAATCAGGGTCGGCGTGCAGCAGCCCTTTCAAATGATCCCACGACGAGCTATCCGATCGAACAGATGGTAATGAAGTCGTGAGTTTCGGTAATATATGAGCAGAGATGGAGCACTCAAAATCGTCCTCAAAGAGGCTTCAACTTGAATGAAGCCACCTCTCGTGTTCTGTTGGACTTCTGCGCTCCTATTCCGACCAATGGAATGGTCGATTGTGTCCTGGATAAGCGCAGACATTGCACTAGTCGTTCCGATATTAGTGAAACCTCGATCCCTGATCAACTAATGCGCGAGCCTCCGCGAAGTCTCCGTGGGGCGTGGCGACGAAGACTTGAGCTGTTACCAAAAGCACGCAAGGCATGGCCTTGTTTTTTTATGCTGAATGTAACACCGTTGCTTCGGTGGCGGTCGAGGAGGAGGTAGAGGCGACCGAAGGGTCGTCCTCTGTTGACTTTGAACCCGAATTAACCGATTGCTTGTTGGCTTGATGGATGGTAGTGTGATGTTTATGTCCACACGTTAAACATCGTTTTGTTACACGACATGCAGAGGATCGATGAGCTCCGAGACAATTGTAACACAGCTTGTGCTTTGAAATGATGGCAATGCGTTGAGGAACAGACTTTGAACTATACTGAGGACAATGTGCAATGTAATGCTTCGAAGAGCAGATCGTGCAAGAATTTGCCTTGGCAGACTTGCCATCCTTCGGTCTTCCCTGAAAATGTGATTTGACAGAGGCTTAATTGACGGAGTTCGAAGATTTCCCAGGGCGGGATTTTTCAAAGAGAGAGCAGGCGAGAAATCAAAAAGGTGCTGAATTGATCCCAGATAGGAGGATCCTTCGATGAACCAAAATGGTGCTCCCATGCTTTCACCGATTCCGAGTCAAGACGTTGAACAGCCGTGAAAAGGAGAATGTCGTCCCAGTGTTGCACAGGCCTGTCTAAAATTTCAAGAGTATGGTAGATCTGCATAATGTTGGTATACAGTTGCTCCATTTCGCCGGCCGATTCCTTGTTCATACGCTTCAAGGAGACCAACGAATGGAGGGCAGCGTTAACGAGAAATCGTTTATTTTCGTAAAACGAAATCAAGGCGTCCCATGCCTTCTGAAAGTTAGAGGCAGTAAGAGTTGTGGTCTTTAATAACAGAGCAGCTGATCCGACCAAGCTCGTCTTCAAGTATTGAAGTTTCTCAACAGAAGTGAGTGTAAGATTCAAGAGAACCAGCGAGCTAAACAAATCTTTGAAAGACAACCAGTCGGCAGGAGTTCCGTTAAATTTCGGAATATCGATACGCGGTAAGCGCGCATGATGAAAGTATGTTGCATTGCTCGTGGCCTGAGAAGTAGATTGCGTCAAAGACGAATGGGTCGACGGCTCCCGCTCCGACTCGAGAAAAAAGCTCATACGCTCGACGGCTTCAAGAAAGCATTCGTGTGTCGATGAGAAAGAATTCCCTGAGAAGTAAGAATGTGCGAGCACAGTCTGCTTGTCCGCAGTATTTAATTCGCTTATGGCAAGATTGACAGCTTGATGCTGCAACGAGAACCGTTCCCAGGTTTCTTTTAAGGAAGCCAGACGCGCGTGTATACGTTGTGGCGTAATGTTCGCCTGACCGACCTTCTCTAAGTTATCCGCGGCATTAGAAATTAAATCGATGAGCGTAAGCTGCTGCTCTAAACGCGTTTCAATATGATTAAGTCTCATCCTGAAAACCGATCTCCGTATCCGGCTCGAAGGACCAAAATGTTTAAAAAGTATTGAAACCGAAAGTTCTGTTACGCCCGAGAAGAATCATGCTTACAGATGGAAAGCGACGCCCGGTATCGTGGCGGGTTGCCACGGTACCGATAGGCAACTGTTGTTTATTAAGATAATCGATAGATTGGAAGCTTGGCTCTCGAGCCGTATGGACGTGTTGCTATTGTAATAAAGTTCGTGTTCATCTTATCTGGTGTGTTTCTTTGACGCGATCGTGCGCGGAGGAGTGCCGGCACCCTCGAAAAACCGAGTGCGCGATCGGTGAGCGCGACGACGCGAAAGGAACGTAACATTTGGGGGGTCGTCCGGGATCGAATGGCTACACGACTGAAGAAGCGGATCATGGAGGTGCCAGAGCCGGATGCGGGAACGGCAGCCCTTCATGCGGTACTCGAGGAGGTGCGTCGTCTGCGGGAGGAGCAGACGTGACAGGCTGCCGAATTTGCGGAGATGTTTCGGCAGCGTGACGAGGAACTACAGCGGCTGCAGAATTTTCAGCTAAGTCGCTCTTATAATACTGTCGTGGGGGACGCGGAGTCGAGTCACGGAGTTACGAGGACGGGTCGCGCCGGCTCGGAACGACCGTTTGTCGGGGACGGTGATGCACGCGCGATGCTGGTCTATAAGCTCAAGCCCGATACATACAACGGGGTAGTCCCGATACACGAGTTTTTCTCGCAATTTGAATTGATCGCGCGCGCGAACGGTTGGGGGGACGCCTCGAAAACAGTGGCTCTCGCCTCATGTCTGAGGGGAAAAGCGCGTTCGGTCTTAGAGTCCGTACAGGACATAACCAACTTGGGGTTCTCTGAATTGAAATCTAAGTTAGAGTTGCGTTTTGGGGAAGGCCACTTATCTCAAAATTTCTATACACAATTTATAAATCGCAAACAACGCTATGGCGAAGATTTGGCTACGTTCGGTTCCGAGTTAGGGAGGTTGTCGCGTCTGGCGTATTCAGAGTGTCCCCATCACGTGCGCGATAAAATCGCCTGCGCGCAGTTTGTCTCTGCCATTTGGGACAATTTTGTCAGACGTACCCTCCAATTAGAAGTACCCTCCTTGCGTGTGGCTATTGAGAGGGCAAAGGCCATCGAAATTATCTAGAGGGGAGAAAACTCTCGCAGAGATTACAATTTTAAAGGGAAATAAAGTGTGCAAATTAGAAATTTGCACATGGCTTCCTCATAGAAGAAGCTTTACGAGCGAAATCTAATTTTTTTCGATGTTTCTTGAAAGTGTGCAAATTAGAAATTTGCACATTGCTTCCTCATCATTGAAGCGTGCAAATTGGAAATTTGCACATTTCTTCCTTATTAAAGTAGACAAATTAGAAATTTGCACATTGCTTCCATTGTTATGGCTTCCTCATAGAGGAAGCTTTAAGAGAGAAATCTAATTTTACTACGATGTTTCTTGAAAGTATTCAAATTAGAAATTTGCATATTCTTATTGAGAAGCCTTCAATTGCGCACAGTACAATTGGACACGATGCAATTGCACACAGTGCTATTGGACACATAATAAAGTTGCGCACAGTTCTTTTGCGCACAGTTCTTTTGCGCACCGTTCATTTGGACACAGTTCTTTTGCGCACCGTACAATTAGACACCGTTGCTTTTGGACACATTTAAATTATATTTCGACAAACACACAGACACACGCGTATGTATGTAGGACCCTGTTTGGAAATTTTGTTAATTTATAAAAAATAAATCTTTCTAAATCAGCGTTTGTTCAATTGGACAGTTCTTTTACACACAGTTGAGTGTCGCACAGTTCAGTGTCGCACAGTTCAGTGTCGCACAGTTCAGTGTCCCACAGTTCAGTGTCGCACAGTTCAGTTTCGCACAGTTCACTTTCGCACAGTTCAGTTTCGAATAGTTCAGTGTCATTGCACATGTAACAGATACAAGGTGAAGTAATCAAGAATTAGAAAAACGAATGAAGTGAAATTCAACTATTTTGTAAAGCAGAATATTCTTGTGTGCATCTACACTGAATTGTGCGAAAGTGAAATGTGCGAAACTGAAATGTGCGAAACTGAATTGTGCGAAACCGAACTGTGCGACACCGAACTGTGCGACACCGAACTGTGCGACACTGAACTGTGCGTAAAAGAATTGTCCAATTGAACAAACGCTGATTTAGAAAGATTTATGGTAATTATGCATAAAAGGGGCCTCCTCTCCGATTTGCTTTATTTTTAAATATGTTGTTGGGGATGTCTTCCCGAGTCATTTCATATATATATAAGGTGTAGTAAAAAGAAATCCATTATTTTTGCATGAAATTGAAGGCTTTAATTACCATAGTTAGAATGATCCGATTTAAGTCAAATATGCGCCGTTTTGTTCGATAACTTGTTGCCATTTTGAAGGTAATTCCATTATGCCTCTCTCATAGAAGCCTTCGTCCCTATTGGCAAAAAATTGAGACAGTCGATTTTCACAAGCCTCTCTTGAGGCGAATTTTTTACCAGCAAAATCGTTCGCCATGGACAGGAACAGGTGGTAATCACTTGGTGCCAGGTCCGGACTATAAGGTGGATGCATAAGAACCTCCCAACCAAGCTCCCGGAGCTTCTGGCGAGTCACTATCGATGTGTGTGGCCTGGCGTTGTCCTGATGGAACACAATTCCTCTCCTATTGGCCAAAGCTGGCCGCTTCTGGGCGATTGCTTCCTTCAGACGGTCCAATTGTTGACAGTACAGTTCCGAGTTAAGAGTTTTGCCGTAGGGGAGCAGCTCATAGTAGATGATTCCCTGCCAATCCCACCAAACACACAGCAAAACCTTCCTGGCCGTCAATTCTAGCTTGGCCACCGTTTGCGCCGGCTCACCGCGATTCGACCACGACCGTTTTCGCTTGACGTTGTCGTAAGTGATCCACTTTTCATCACCAGTCACCATCCGCTTCAGAAATGGGTCGATTTTGTTGCGATTCAGCAACGATTCGCAGATGGAAATTCGGTCCATGAGGTTTTTTTGCGTTAACTCGTGTGGCACCCATACATCGAGCTTCTTTTTGTATCCAGCCTTATTCAAATGGTTCCAGACGGTTTTTTGTGCAATCTTTAGCTCTTGGGCAATCGAAACAGTGCTTACATGACGGTCGGACTTGACAATTTTCATGATTTCATCGACATTTTCGACAATTGGCCTTCCAGTGCGTGGTGCATCTATGACATCGAAATTACCGGAACGGAATCGACGAAACCAAAATTGCGCGTGATTGGCTGTTACAGTATCAGGACCATAAACACTATTTACATTTTTAGCCGCCTGGCTTGCGTTTTCGCATTTATCAAAGAAAAACTGTAAAATATGGCGTATTTTCTCTTTGCTAGTGTCCATCTTCGACGCGCGCTCAAACGAAATTTAGTCAACCAATCACAAAACTGTCCGAAACGTTTTTTTAGTACGAAATCTCATCTTTCGAACGCCATCTAGTTTAACCCGATCGGACTTATACAACGCGAGATACAGATTACAAACGCCATCTATTGGAAAAATAATGGATTTCTTTTTACTACACCTG
>NW_011966862.1:0-4240 GCF_000949405.1 Vollenhovia emeryi | reverse complement strand
TATAAAGGGTGACCAGATAAGAACGATAGGAAAAAAAAATTTAATAAAACAACAACGGTGTGAGATATAAAATTGATTCTGGCTTTATTTTGAAGCTACATTCATGGCATTATGTGTGGAATAGCACATCATTCAAATGGCCGCCTCGGCTTCGCTGGCAGTGCTTCAAGCGGTCGGTCCAATTTTTGATGACTCGGTCCAATATGTGCGGCGTTATTCCGGCAATAGCGTCTCGAATGTTGGCCTCAAGCTCGTCCAAAGTGGTTGGCTTGTTAGCGTAGACTAAGGACTTGACGCAGCCCCAGAGAAAATAATCGAGTGGTGTCAAGTCGCATGATCGCGGCGGCCAATTGATGAACGCTCGCCGTGAGATGATCCAGTCGCCAAATTTCTCCTTCACAACTTCGAGCGTTGCGTCGCTTGTATGGCATGTAGCGCCGTCTTGTTGGAACCACAGCTCGGATATATCGATGTTGTCGAGCTCTGGCCACAGAAAGTCCATTAACATCGCTCTATATCTGAGACCATTGACGGTAACGGTGTCTCCTTCCTCATTTCGAAAGAAATAAGGTCTGATGATGCCGCCATGCCATAAACCGCACCAAACAGTCAATCTTTGTGGATGCATTGATGCTTGGTTGAACACTTGTGGATTGTGTTCGCTCCAATAACGGCAATTTTGCTTGTTAACATAGCCGCTGAGCCAAAAATGGGCCTCGTCCGAGAAGATGATTTTTTGGCCAAAATCCGGATCTCCGGCCAACATTTCCAGCGCCCAATTAGCGAACTCACGGCGTTGTCTATGGTCATCCGGCTTCAATTCTTGCGTCAGCACAATCTTATACGGATGTAAGCCCAAATCCAACCGCAAAATAAGCCGGGTTGACTCTCTGGCGATGCCCAATTCAGCTGATCGGCGCCGAATCGACATTTCTGGGTCTTCTTCGATACTGGCCGCTACGGCGGCTATGTTGTCTTCATTTCGCACCAATCTCTGTCTGGTTGGTGGCTTAAGGTCCAAAAGAGTGTACTCACGCTCAAACTTTTCCACGGTGCGACGAATTGCCTGCATACTGAAGCCATGATGACGACCGACCTCACGACGAAATTCACGTTGCGTATTTACAACTGAGCCGGAATTTCGATAATATTTTTTAATAATTTCCGCACGTTCGGCAAGCGTGAAACGATGCATGATGAAATGGCAAACCTTACTGAATATTTTAACAGCTGGATTTCATTAGTAACTTTGACAGCTGCTGAAACATAACAATTGGAAAAAGTATCATTGCTATCTGGTCACCCTTTATATATATGAAATGACTCGGGAAGACATCCCCAACAACATATTTAAAAATGAAGCAAATCGGAGAGGAGGCCCCTTTTATGCATAATTACCAGATTTATTATTTATAAATTAGCAAAATTTCCAAACAGGGCTCTACATGCATACGCGTGGCTGTGTGTTTTAAATTATATTTCGATAACCTATGTCTAAAAGCAACGGTGTCCAATTGTATAGTGCGCAAAAGAACTGTGTCCAAATGAACGGTGCGCAAAAGAACTGTGCGCAAAAGATCTGTGCGCAACATTATGTGTCCAATAGCACTGTGTGCAATTGCATCGTGTCCAATTGTACTGTGCGCAATTGAGCCTCTCCCGTTCGTGGCCCCGGCCGAGCGGTCGGCGCGCCGGTGTATCTAAGTCTTTATGCGGCGCTATGCGCCCGCGTCTCGCCCGACGGATGTTCGGTCGGGCGGCATCCGGCGGGTGGAATGCCGGGAACGGTGCAACGGGGGGTGCATCGTTACAAAATGTATGTATGTCATATGTACATAATATAAACATACTTCGATGGATTAATTACTTATACATCCCCATGTATATTGTATGTATATTGTGTGTATATACATGCAGGTACGTATCGAAATATACATAAATGTACTTTCATGCACATCGGACGAACATATTTTCATGGATCAGTTTAGGATATTTTCCGATGTGTGTCAAACGCCTATTGTATGTATATACATATATGTACGTGTCAAAATGAACATAAATGTATTTTAACATACATCGGATGAATATACTTTCATGGATCCGTGTAAGATTTTTTCTGATGCATTTCGAATGTACATTGCATGTACACTGCTCAAAAGAAATATAGCATAGAAAAACTTTATGCAAAAATTGGTCAACTTTGACTGACGGTAACTCCGCGAAAAATAATCGTAAAATTATGTTCTTTTTTTTTTAATTAAAGCTTGAAATCTCTACTTTAAGATACTATAGTTCGATTTTAGGTGTGATGCATCCCTACCACTGTAACATCTTAAATGTGAGGGCATGTTTATTATATTGAAAATTACAAAGTTTAACGGAGTGCATGGACTTGCGACATTTTTTTTCGGGGATACTGTTTGCAGGAACATAAAGTACGAACCTTCCTCTTCAATTTAAAAAAAAAAAGAAGTCGCTGCCATTTTTTTCGCAAGGATACAGTACTTTAAAGTAACCCTTGAATTATTGGCATATACCAGGTTGCCGGTCGGATTTTGCACATCATATGGCCCTGAAAAGAGTCGTTTGTGTGTGTGTGTATGTGTGTGTGTGTGTAGAATGACTCATTTTTGGGGTGCTTGATTAAAAGGAGTCCCCCTTGCTTCTCACTTGTGTGTGTGTGTGTTTAAATTTGAAAAACGCGTGTTTCCTCCGCATTGTTGAATTACTCTGATGGAAAAATTTTGCTGAAAACGTAATAAAATTTGCTGAAATTTGGTTGAACATCTCTTGCAACTGACCCAATTTCATTATCATTTCAACAATATTTCATTAAAAAATTTATTTTCAGTGAAATGCTGCAAATTTCGTAATATACATTTCAAAAATTTTTTTACTAATTTTTAGTAATATTAATTAACTTTCATCTAATTTCACAGTATTTCATTGAATTTCATTACGAAACTTATGATTTATTTTGAAATCTCTCTAAATTTTTCCAAGTGAAATATCACTAGAATCGAGTGAAAATTCACTTGAGCAAAGAGTGAAAATCGAACATATCTTATCGAGTGAATATTAACTCGGTATCCCGAGTGATTTAGATCGCTCGTGCGGTCGAGCGAAATTTGACTCGTGATTTGAGTGAACTTGCACTCGGTCAGAGAGTCGTCTTCAGGTGTTTGATTTTGCTGTTCACTCGTTCGTAGAGTGAAGTTTTACTTTCGTTCAAGCGCACAAGAGAAAAGGCAGGGTTAGTATAATAAATTACATCCTCCACTTGACGTTCAGGATTATAAATTTTTTATTTGCAAATTCAGCTTTAGTATAAAAATAAAAACTTTATTGTGACAAATACTGATTTATTACTGATACTGATATAAATACTGATATAAACTCTTCTACTCCATAAATTCCAATTCTGAATCAAAACTGGAAACACAAAGAAGAGGTAATTTAATATTTTTTTAAGTAAAAGTTAGAGACATGAATAATTGAAGCAATTATAGAAACTTACTCAAACGTAGTCTCTGCTGATTCTGGCTGAATTTCTATTGCACTTAAAATAGAATTTAAGCTGTCGCAGCAACTCTTAGGGGTATTGAGTCCATTGTAAACAATGGATTCAAAAAAATTATAGAAGTTCAGAAGAGGAGCTGCATATTTTACGTCAAACATGTAGTGCAATTTAAAGAGTCTATCAAAAGCACGTAGAGGGTCGTTCCCCACAGGAAACAAATGAGTTTCTACTTGGACAAAGAATGGGCCTTTTCTTTGGTCCATATTTGTGCAGCACAACAGAAATGGTTGCTTTTGTAGAGAACCTCTTTCAGATGTTTTACTATTTACATCTTCATTTGCCTATAAGAAGAAAACAGAAGATATTCAGAGATAAACATATTTTATATGTTATTTCAATCTGGTTAAGATTTCCTTACAGGTATGAACTGCAAGAGGCTTGGATGTGGAACTGAAATGATACGGGTTGTTGCCACCTGGCTATTTTTTTGCTTAGCTCTAGCTTTATCCTGAAAAGTAAATAATAATATATAATAGCCATAAAAAATTTCTCAAGTTACTATAAATTAAATGAAAGAAAATGATATATACTTGTTTAGTCTTCATGGCTTCCGGATGGTTGCCGCGTCCGTTTGCAGTGTGGTGCCGACGTTTCGCAGGCGTTGCAGTCTGCTTCATCAGGGCTGGGAGACTCTGATACTGAGCTGCCTCGCGTTTTATA
>NW_011966861.1:36461-41596 GCF_000949405.1 Vollenhovia emeryi | reverse complement strand
TTTTTACCTCTGCCGACGTAAATTTGTCATCCGGCAAACTCGCTAGAGCCATATTCAGGTTCTCGTAACTATCTGGGAGTCCGGCTAATATTGCGTATGCTAGATCTTCATCTTTTACCTCGGCGCCTGCGTCTTTGAGGTTAGTAGTTGCGACTTTCGCTCTCGCGACGTACGAAGACATATGTTCTTCATTCTTCATTTGTAGATGATAGAATGCTTTCTTCAGCTGCATGATTCTCACTCTCGATTTAGGTTCGTGGATTTGCTCGAGTATTCGCCATGCCTCAGATGCGCTTTTGCAGTCTTCTATATGTATCTGTTGGTCTATCTCGATGTTTAAGCCTATGGTCGCCATCGCCTTGTCGTCATTGGTTTGATGGCGGCTCCTCTCGGCCGCGGTGGCTTCGTCGCTTAATTCGGTCTTCCCGAGCGCGTGATCTAGTAGTCCTTTACCTTTCAGTAGCCATTTCATCTCGATTTTCCATGTCCGGTAATTTCTGTCGGACAGCTTCTCGATCAGAGTTTCCCCTCTCTTGTCCATGGTGCTCATCCTTTTCGGCCTCTATTTCTGAGAGTTCCGTCTTCCTTTAACCTCAAAGGATGTCCTCTGATATCGCGCCCTGTAACGTCCTGGGCCCATAACCAATTGTGGGACAATTGAGGTGACGATAGCTTGCTATCAGTTAACGCTCTTTATTGTTACCTGATACACTATATTCTGTACATCCTTCAGTCTTACAAAAATGCGTTTGTGTAGTACAGATCGAGATGACTGACTGACTGATGTAACTAACTTAGGCAATGAATAGATAGATTATATAGGTTGGTAGACAACGGTTGGAAACAGGCACCAGCCAGTCGGGCCTTATGCATCGGCGCGCTGCTAACATGGCGCCAGATCCAATAGGGACAAGCAATTATCCTTCAGTATCTAATGTTTAGTAAACGTGTATGAAACGTATAAAAATCAACACGTGCTACACAAAATAAATATTTTATAAATAGAACGAATGAGTGTAAGTCGCCAGTAGTTTAACAGTAGAAAGGATTATCCAACGACGTTAGCCTGCTAGCCTAACGTCGTTGGATAATCCTTTCTACTTTTATAAATAGGTTGAAATTTTAATTTTAATAGTTTTTCGATAATGTTAAAGAAGGAAGCACAAAAAATTTGCTTCTATGTGAAATCTAGGAAAAGAAGAAGCCTGAAGTGTAAAATACACCCACATGTGCATATTGAAAGATTAACTGTAGTAGAAACGTAAAAAATACGTTTCTTAAATCATGGTTTCAAAAACGTTTCCGTTCGAACGTTTCTCAATGGTTCTTTACGGTTATGAAACTATATATACGTTTAAAAAACGTATATGAAACCAATATGTGCTACCTGGGATGCATCTGAAGTCCTATCCTATGCAATTATTTATTATTTAAGATTAAGAATGAGGCAATATGCTCACCAGGAAAATTTGAAATTAAAAAGAAATTTGTTGTTAAAAAGAAATTATCAAAATTGACGAACGAATAAAATATTTTTAAAACGTAAGAAAAACGTTACCCAATAATATTGTTTCTCGCCTTGCAATACTTTCTTGCATGCAATTAAACACTGTCCATTTCAACTTCGAAATACCTGAGAAAATGGCAAAAATTAAACAACTGAGTTTTTTTCGTACTTTATTTTAAATACAGAAATACCTACAAAATTTTTTAATAAGTTTTAAAAGGAGAAAATGGAAGATTTTATTTTTATTCGTACTTACTTTAAATTGACAACCTGAAATACTTGCAAAAATAAAATGAAAAGAAGAAAACAAAATTAAATACATGAAAGAGTTCGTTTTTATTTGTACTTAATTTTGAGAATACATACTCGTATTATATTATATATATATATATATGCATATACATATATGTTTCATTAACTTAGAGTCTTAAATTATTTTAAGCGTTATTATTTATCACATTGCTTTACAAAAGAATTTTAAAAGGCACGGAAATTCGAATCATAATTTTGAGACTATGAGATTGATACAAAATCATTCTGTCAAACTTCATATGACATATACATGTTTAGAAATCGTTCATGAAAATACGTAAATATTAAAAATTGATTAAGATTAATGACACATTCACTTAAATTGACAGGGTTAACGCCTTTTTCTGCATTATTTACATAATATTAAATGTGTAATAAGAGCACATGCAGGCGGGAGTACGGTGGAGACCGTGAATGGGACAAAGATAGATATCCCCCCCGACCTTCGGCGTCCCTCGCCACCAAAAGAACCTAGTGTCCCTAGAATAGAGAGTCCGGCCAATACATCTAGGGATGTGGAAAAATGGCGGATATCTGTTCGTTTTTTGCTACACTTCTGAACTCGAACTGAAAGTGCAGTAAATGAATAGACACCGCACATTTTTTTATCTCGACGAACCTTACATTTGCGGGCACTTATGTAAGTTCGTCACCTGAAGAGGACCAGTATTACTGGCCGAAACGTTATAAAACTACGTGTTACGGCCTACCTAAGATTCATAAGCCTGGTTACCCTTTACGCATTATCGTGTCGACAGTTGGTAGTCCGCTGTATACTATATCCCGATTTCTACATAATATCCTTTTTGATTCCGTGCCTAAACCAAAATCTCACATAAATGATGGTTGGTCCTTTACGAAAGAGATCACCATGCACTCAATTCAACCACATGAAATCATGGTTTCATTAGATGTTACTTCTCTGTTTACTAACGTTCCTATGGAACTCGTACGAAGTGGCATCGAAAAAAGATGGCTTGAGATCTCCCGATCCACTTGCTTAAATTTACCACAGTTTCTCTACGCTGTTGAATTAATCCTCAACTCCACTAGCTTCACGTTTAATAAAAAGGTTTATGAACAGATATATGGTACTCCTATGGGCTCGCCGTTGTCCCCAATCTTAGCGAACATTGTAATGGACGACTTAGAGACCACCTGTTTAGAATCCCTGAATTTTTTAATTCCTGTATACTATAGATACGTTGATGACATATTTATGATTTTACCTAAAGATAGACTCACTGAAGTCCTTAATATGTTCAACAGCTATCACCCCAGATTAAAGTTTACTGTAGAAATTGAGAATAACAACTCTCTAAACTTTTTAAATACTGCGGTTTTCAGAGATGGCAATAAGTTGCACACTGACTGGTATAGGAAACCAACCTTTTCTGGCCGGTACATTAATTATTTTTCAAACCACCAACTTAGATATAAAATTAATACTATTATTAATCTGGTTGACCAAGCCATCTTACTCGCAGACTCACGATTCCATGACGCCAACATCAAAATTGTTAAAGATATTCTCAGAAACAATTCCTACCCTTCCTCCCTAGTCGACAAGCATATTAAAAAACGACTAAAACACCTGAAACACCACAACTGTTCTGACACTGGTACTCCTGCTAACATAGATGAAATTGTTAAAAATAGCATCACAATTCCGTTCGTTGGGTACATTAGTGATAACATCAAGAAAATATTAAAGAAACTACATCTTGATACCCGGTTTTCTGTATTAAAAAAGTTAGATGTATTAATCAGAAAGGGCAAAGACCGAATTGATGACTCAAAACAGACAGAACTCGTATACCAGCTCAATTGCACGGATTGTGATGCCATATACATCGGCCAAACGAAACGACATATTTCTACACGAATAAATGAACATCGCAATGATCTCAAAAAACCGGTCGATAATCATTCTGTAGTTAGCACACACCGCAACCTTTTAGGTCACGAATTTGATTGGCTAAACCCTGTAATATTGCATAAAGAAGCACATTTTAGAAAGCGAGAAATCGCCGAAATGTTCTTTATAAAAAAGTCTCTTCACCACACGATTAATGTGCAACAAGATACAGACAACCTTAGCGCTATCTATGATAAAATTGTACGCACTACCTAATTTTATTTTTATTTTTGTATTTTACTGTTATTTTTACTTGCCCTACCCGCGCCTCTTACCGTTTATCCGATCGAACCGACTTTAATGTCCTCAGTGTCAAATTAGCTTTCTACAATACAAGATACGCTGACACGCTCGTTAAATGTCTTACTGTCTGCGACAACTACGACTCTTGACCACGTTCTTCTTTTATAAATTTGTTAACCGTAAGTGTAAGCGAGTTGCGTCCTTTTATTATATTATTATATATACTTATTCGATTATATTTAATATTGTAGATTTCTGGCTACCACTAGTAATGGGCCGTACTTGATAAGGACCAGTATTACTGGCCGAAACGTCGTACATACGTTAATTTGAAATATACTTGGCCAGTTATAGTCGTGAATTTTATTTTTGGTGTTATAAAACTACCTCAGAATAAAGAGTTTGCCAGTAAAGTCGATTCCACACTTAACTATATATTTCGGAATTATATGATTTGTTAAGAGAGTCAAAGTCATTCGCTTTGTAACCTGAAAAAGTGTGTTAGACGTTAATAAAATAAAATATAAAAGTATTATATTAAAATAACAGTATTTACAGGATACACAATGCCTAACTGTTGCGTTAGGAATTGTTCTAATACATGGAAGAAAGGTCATACTATGCATTACTTTCCAACAAATGCTGAAAGAAGACAGCATTGGATTGCAAACATAGCAAGACCTGATTTGGATCCTACAAAAAAGTACTACGTGTGTGATGTAAGCTTTATTTTTTTGGTTTAAGCACATATTGTATAAATATTAATAGTATTAAAATGCATCAGATACACTTTTCGGCTAATATGTGGGAACAACAACGAGTTGATGGCAAGCGAAAATTAAAAAGTACTGCCATCCCTACAATTTTTCCTAACAACATAAATGACGAACCCCAGTTTAGTTGGCCCCCCCCACCTTGCCGGAAAAAAAAACAACTAGCGTAAAATATTGAGCTATTAATAAGCTTTCAAACCCCACAAATTAAAAATTTTGAGCTCGTCCCACTTAGCCGGAAATTAAATTCTTTTGAGGAGGGGCTGAGTCAACGTTGACCCAGCCCCCCCACCATTAAAAAAAAAGAATATGAAAAAATCCTTGCAGTAGAATTAAGAGCTTTTTATGAGCTTTCGAATTGATATAGTTTCGATTTTTGAGC
>NW_011966861.1:17566-26165 GCF_000949405.1 Vollenhovia emeryi | reverse complement strand
TAAATATTTTGTAATATAATTTAAGATTATATGTAAATATTAAATCTGCGGTAATTTCTTATGTTTTATATATTATTAGTATTGTATAAAAGTTTATAAAAAGAATATATTCTCATCAAAACACTCATCAAATAATATATTGTAACTAAAAATTTGAACAATTTATTTTATTTTTCATTAAATTTATAATTTTCGCCAGATATGAAGAAATTGCATACTATGGACTACAAAAAGAATTAATTTAGACAACAATTCCCGTTTATAGCAGATTGTAAGTATAGAAATATATTAGGTTGTTCTAAAAGTTCGTTTAACATTTTCTATAATTCAGATCTTTCACACAAACAGGAACTTTATTGTATTCATTTTGTTCAACCCAACTTTCAGGAAGCTGCATAATGCTCCAAAATGAAGGTTTATTACTGACAAAGAAGTTATCGAATTTAAAACGAACTTTCCAAAACAACCTAACACGGAATTCTTGTACAAGAACTGTAATGCAACAATCAAATTGCACGTAAAATCACATTTCGCGAACTCTTAAATTGGTAAACAATATTTAATCGCTAAATAGTTAGTTTTCTTCATTTGAAATACACTTCTCTCTTGTAGCGGGAAGATATGGGGTGGTTGTCTTGTAAAGGGGGTGAGCTCAAAAATCGAAACTATATCAATTCGAAAGCTCATAAAAGTTCTTAATTCTACTGCAAGGATTTTTTCATATTCTTTTTTTTAAATGGTGGGGGGGCTGGGTCAACGTTAACTCAGCCCCTCCTCAAAAGAATTTAATTTCCGGCTAAGTGGGACGAGCTCAAAATTTTTAATTTGTGGGGTTTGAAAGCTTATTAATAGCTCAATATTTTACGCTAGTTGTTTTTTTTCCGGCAAGGTGGGGGGGCCAACTAAACAGGGTTAAATGACGACATAACATCAGGTGATATTAATGGACAATGTCCTGTCTCTATTAATGTAAGTATAATTGAAAATTCGATTAAATGTGTTTGCTTGTAAAAATGTACATATCATTTAGTTAACAAATAATAACTGCATTGAGTATCCATTTTAGGCTGAAGTTCATCCTGAAATAAAAGAAATGGAATACGAGAATGTTTCTACCAATCCTATAGTGGAGTATATTTCGAATGAAGAAATGGCAGCATTAGATGCAGAAACTTGTGTTCCAGAAACAGTCTCCATAGTTCCACGAACATTCTCTGATTCAGTTGGCGTTAAAGCAATGCTGACAGAATTGGAAATTGGAATAGAGTTGTCACACGTTAAAGAAATGCAATTAAAATTGGAGCAAGCAAATATCATAATTAATAAGACGGACAGATCAAGAAGGATGTTAATAAAACATGTGAAAAGATTGATGTACGAAAATAAAAAACTATCAGAAGAAAATCGTAATCTGAAAGAAATTAATAATGTTGGGAAAATACTGAATGCGGATCAAATGGAAGCTCTCCATAAGAAATCTGCACGAGCTCGCAAATGGTCCAACGATACCGTCAGAAAAGCCCTCCGATTAAAATTATCATGCGGTAGTAGCGGATATCAGGAATTATTAAATCAGGGCATTCCTTTACCTGCAGAACGTACGCTGAGAAGCAAATGTGAGGATCTCGACTTTAAACCTGGCATATGTGAGCAAATATTAGATATATTGCAACAACAAGCATCACAATTTAATGATCGACAAAGGGACTGCATGATAGCTATTGATGAGATGAGCATTGCACAAGGAGAACAAATTGATCACAGTACGATGTCGCATTTTGGCCTCTCGACTCTTCCTGACAAATTTGGTAAATTAATCGAAAATACCCAATCTAAGTAGCAGATGCACGTCATTTTGACATCATTTTTGTTCATTCGTTAATCATTTTTGGTCATTTTTTGGTCAAAACTGACCAAATTATGATGTCAAAATGATATAAGTCCCTGTTACCTGGAAGGTATACAATTAAGTTCCTTAAATATTTATTTTGTAAATTATAAACTTGCCATTCTTTTATTGCATTTTACGAATACTAAAATGTCTTGCGTCAATTTGATATACAAAATCTCGTATTAACTCTGAATTATGTGATGTAAAGCGTGTTACTCTTAATTACTAGAGGAAGGTACCCGATTATGAGATACCAAGTTCATTTTATGTGATTGTCGGAAGTCAATAGGCAGAATTAAAAAATGTAATACTACACGCACGATGTAACAATGAATTTTGCACCGAATATTTTTCCTGGTATTTCATATTAGAAGCATATCTCATAATAGGGTACTCTCCTCTACTATCTACATTCTTTTCTTAATTTCTATGTATACACTTATATATCTTATTTTCTTATTATCTCTAATTATTTTGCAACAAACAACAAGTATTAATTACAATTTCTCACTCAACAATATGCTATATAACGTGTGTATTATATAACACATTGTTCAGTAGTAAATTATAACAACAGAGTTGTTACTTAGGTGCTTGCTACGCTGTCTACTCACGTTCCTACTTTTCACTTATTTCCTTTCTTCTTTTCTTTCTGTATGTATATAGGAAATATGAAACAGGCTACGCATGCTTTGGCTGTTATGATAGCGGGTATTTTCACTCGATGGAAGGTTCCTGTTGCATACTTTTTTACACCAGATGATTTAAATGGTGCTATATTAAAACCAATTATAGAAGAAATAATTCAGAAAGCTGAATCTGTTGGCCTGCTTGTGCACAGTGTTACTTCTGATATGGGCCCAGTTAATCAGAGCATGTGGAAAGCTTTTGGTGCTATCGTCAGCGGAAAAAACACAAAAATCAGAAATTCTGTTGTTCATCCTGCAGACAAGAACAGAAAACTCATATTCATTGCTGATGCCCCACACCTATATAAAAACCTGAAAGCCAGCTTATTAAATAATAAGATAATTGAATTGCCTAAGACATTCGTCCTGACACATAATTTATCACAACCTATTGTCAAGTGTAAACACTTAAACGAGTTAATAGACATGCAGGAAAACTTACAATTAAAATTAATTCCTAAAATTAGCAAGCAAGACATAACGTGCACAAAATTTAATAAAATGAAAGTTAGCAAAGCTAAAAATATTTTGAGTCGAGATGTCAGTAGTGCCATTAAATTTTACGCGCAAGAAGAAGGTAAAACTGAATTTAATACCACTGCTGCATTTATCGAAATAATTAGTAAATGGTTTACTTTAATAACTGCACGAACATCAAAGGTGGCCTTAGGCAAATCATCGAGTAATGGAAAAGCGGAAACAAAATACAAAGAAAATATTGCCTTTCTTCAATCAATAGTGGAACTCTTTCGTGACATTAACATTGGTTACAAGCGAATGTTTAAGCCGGTTCAACATGGTATTATAATAACTACCACTTCCGTTATTGAGTTGACGAATTATCTTATAAATGAACGCAATTATAAATATGTTTTGGCTGGTCGACTCACTCAGGATTGTGTAGAAAATTTATTTTCTTCCATACGAGTAAAACACCCTGTACCCAATGCGTTACAATTTAAGCAAAATTTAAAACTTCTAGTAATATCGCAGTATCTTAAATCATCACATACATCAAGTTACGAGAAAGATGAAGGACAAATTATTGATTTTCTAGATAATCCTAAAAAAAGAAATAAAACAAAAGAAGTTGAACAATGTGCTGACATTATCTTGGAGCCAAAGAACAATATCCATATTAATAATATTGAACTAAACATTTTGTACAATGTTGCAGGATATATTATTTCAAGTATTATTAGATGTAATAAGACTTGTGTCCAATGTTTGGATTCTGTTGGATCGAAAGAGTATGATCCACATCAAAAATACACAAAATTTGTTCAGTTGCGACGCTTCCGCAAAAATACACTTTTTTTGTAAATCATGAGACTTACAAATACTTTTATGACATGGAAATTGTAATACGACAATATATTTCTCAATTAAAAACCGTTAAATGCAATTTCTTACTTTTTTATATGGATAAAATGAAAGACATTGTTTGCAATACGATAAAATGTTGTCATAAATTGCCAACGACAATAATGAAACGTTTCATTTTATACAGAATGCGCATTTCATGTACAAAAAAAAGTGTTGAGAAAAACATACAACAGTAAAACGATGGCGATGCATTCTATTTTATAATGTTTTATTTTATATTTTATTTTATATTTCATTCTGTCTTATTTTACATTTTATACTTTTGTAAAGTTATAGATATTTATATGTTATGACACTGATATATCCTCGGATATATCTATAATAAATATAGCATCGAATACATCTTGTCTTCTATTATATTTCTGAATCCTTGTTTGAATGTGTGTGCATTCGCGCGTCGTATTTTGATTGGTTCCGCCATTTTTCCTCATCCCATCAGAGACCCAATGAAAAGAGGTCTACGACTTTGCCGGACTCTCTATTCTAGGGACACTAAAAGAACCTACATCGCAACGCCTCTAGTGGCCATTACAAGAACTACAAAATTTCATCACTAAGCGACCTACCCCCACCATCGAAAATTAGAGGCAGTCGGGAAACCTGTATACAAGACCGTGGTTTTGGTACATACAGTACATCAACAAGATGGTTCTGATTCCATTTTTCTCCATCGAACATGAGCAAGTTGATTCAGCCTTTTCCTTCAGCTTCTATTCCAGACAGCACCTGATATCCCATGGATATCCGTTTCGTGTCCATTTCATGTCGGAATATCCGTGGACTTTATAAAACATCCATAAGATGTCCGTTTATGGACACACTTTGAATATCCCTAAATGGGCATGTTTGAATGTACAGTCGGGAGCACTGAGGTTGCGACACTTTTTTTTTTATAAGTTTACGAACGCGCAAAAAAATTCAAGATGCGAATCACTGTCCGCGCTCATGCGCGGTGAGTGATCATGGTGCTGTCAAATTTGTGTATACAATGTGTAACATAAATTTATATGCCGCGGCAAATCCATAATAAATAACATGATTATTCAGTTGATTCGTGTTAACTCGCTGTCGGATCAGATCTTTCGCCGGCTTGTCTCTTGGTTATACTAATGAATAATGTGGGATGATTTCTAAATACAAAATAAAATAAATATAATAAATATAATTTATAAATAAATAAATAAATAAATTTAAATTAATTTAAATAAATTAAGTAAATAAATAAATTTAAATAAAATAAAGAAAGAAAGAAATGACATTAATTTAATAAATATATAAAATGACCATGATACCTTGTCTTCACTAATATTTTTTCAAATTTGTGAATCAAATATCCGACGGCGATTTAGTAGAAAATTTCTTGATTAAAAACTTTTCATACATAATTATACAGGGTGTCTGATGCAAAAGTAGCCACCTTGAAAATAGTGGTAGATTGGGTTAAACTAAGGAGAAATATCATGTGCCGCGGTACAAAAGTAACAATAGTTATTGAGTAATTAATTTACACGTCTGAGCGAATGAGGATGCAGAATACGATAGGCCGGACTCGGAAGGCATTTAAGAAAATCGATCGATGAGCGGGAGGTGGAGCGACGCGCGAGATACTATGTTTATGTTTCGGGTCGCCTGTCGCTCGCGCTCGCTGCCGCGCTCGCCGCCGCGCCAAGTTTTTTCCCACCACGGGGTATCTCGCGTGTCGCTCCACCTCCCGCTCATCGATCGATTTTCTTAAATGCCTTCCGAGTCCGGCCTACCGTCTCCTGCATCCTCATTCGCTCAAACGTGTAAATTAATTACTCGAAAACTACATATATATTATTACTTTTGTACTGCGGCACATGACATTTCTCCTTAGTTTAACCCAATCTACCACTATTTTCAAGTTGGCTACTTTTGCATCAGACACCCTGTATATAAATGGCTGTATGGGGGTAATTACGCCAAATTGTGTATGAGATATATCCATACCATAACTGTATGATTGTATAATTCTATGTGATTATATCTATACAGGGTGTTTCAGGGTAAAGTGTCCTAACTTAAAATATGAACTTAGGACCTCAAAGCAAGAAAAAACTTTCCTCTGGAGACATGTCCGTAAACGCTTTGTTTAAGAGATATTGACATCTAAACGTTTTTCATTATAAAATTTTATGAAATTGTTATCGGGTTATAATAAATAATTTAATAGTGTGCTTCAACTTCTTTATTATTAGAAAATATGACAATTTTTACTTAATTATAAATTTTGTTCAAAGTGACGGCCGATTAAGCAGCGGTACTATCCGGTGTCGCCCAAGATCCGCGAGGCCATTTACGAGGAGGTCGACAAAATGTTAGAAGCCGGGATAATCTAGAGTCCCTGTAGTAAGAGTCTGGCAAAAAATATTCTCCGTTTGATTGGTTTGACGCAAAATGGCGGAACCAATAAGGTGTCTCGAATCTGTACTCTGAACGCGGGATTATTATTATTATTATTATTATTTAGTTACCTTTGGTTTGTTCGTTATCGCTTCATTACTGCACTAGTGCAATTAACTAACTGCACTAGTGCAGTAATGCAGCGATAACGAACAGACCAGACGCCATTTTGCGTCAACCCTTGCCAGACTCTTACTACAGGGACTCTAGGATAATCGAGCCGTCGCGCAGTGCGTGGTCGACCCCGATTGTCATGATTAAGAAAACCAACGGCACGTATCGGTTCTGTTTAGATTTTCGCCGCCTGAATAGCGTGTCGAAGAAGGACGCGTACCCGTTGCCGTATATGAACGCGATTCTAGACAAACTAAGGTCGGCCCGGTACATCTCGACTATTGACTTGAGTCAAGCGTATTTCCAAATTCCGTTAGAGCGGAGCAGTCGCGAGCTAACCGCGTTTACCGTACCGGGGAAGGGGCTCTTCCACTTCACGCGGATGC
Source organism: Vollenhovia emeryi (assembly GCF_000949405.1). NCBI lineage: Eukaryota > Metazoa > Arthropoda > Insecta > Hymenoptera > Formicidae > Vollenhovia > Vollenhovia emeryi. Next base: position 19,275 of record NW_011966861.1, on the reverse strand, counting down.
CGTACGGGCTGACCGGAGCGCCCGGCACCTTCCAGCGCTTGCTCGACCGGCTAATAGGGCCCGAAATGGAGCCGCACGCGTTTGCCTATCTGGACGACATCGTGATCGTCACGAAGACCTTTGACGACTACCTGGTCTGGCTACGCCGAGTGTTTAGTCGCATCCGCGAGGCCGGCCTCACAATTAACCCGGAGAAAAGTAAATTTTGCCGGTCACAGGTGAAATATCTCGGGTTTCTCGTGCAACACGACGGTCTACGGGTCGACCCGGAGAAGACGGTCGCTATCGTGGAATATCCGGCCCCGCGTAACATCAAGCAATTAAGACGGTTTATCGGGATGGCCTCGTGGCATCGGCGGTTTATACCGGACTGCGCGACACTCCTCGAGCCCCTGACGCGATTACTTAAGAAAAACCGGCGCTGGGAGTGGGGGTTGGAACAGGGGGACGCCTTCGAGAGCATAAAGTCCCGTTTAATTTCCCCGCCCGTACTGTCGTGCCCCGACTTTGAGGTGCCGTTCTCCGTGCAGACGGACGCGAGTACCGTGGGATTGGGAGCCGTTTTGACTCAAACTATCGAGGGGATGGAGCGCGTGATCGCCTTCGCGAGTCGCTCGCTGTCGGATGCCGAACGGAATTACTCCACCACGGAGCAAGAGTGTCTCGCCGTGATCTGGTCTATTCGAAAGTTCCGCCCGTATCTGGAGGGGTATCAATTTACCGTGGTCACCGATCACAGCAGCCTCCGGTGGCTGCACAACCTGCGTAATCCGACGGGGCGGTTAGCGCGATGGGCATTGGAGCTGCTCGAGTACGACTACGCCATCGAGCATCGGAAGGGCGCGCTTCACCACGTGCCTGACGCGCTGTCGCGAGTGGGCGAAATAATAACGGAATAATAACGGAGGAGGAATGGTGCGCGGTCGCGATAACGGGGGGACGGGTGGTACGACGCACGGGCGGCCGCGCCGCCGCGGTCGAGGAAAATCCGCGTCGATACCCGGGGTGGCGGATCACCGACGAGCGCTTGTATACCCGGAGACCGCGGGCCGTAATCTCGGAGGTAGTCGAAGATCTCGTCCAATGGAAGTTGGTGGTACCGGACACGTCGCGGAGGGACCTCGTGAGGGCGAACCATGACACCCCGCAGGCGGGCCACTTCGGCGTCGAGAAAACCTACCAGCGACTCGCGGCGCGTTATCACTGGCCGCGAATGTTTCGGGATGTCGCCGAATACGTCCGTCGGTGCGACACGTGCCAGCGAACAAAGGTCGAGCAAGCCGTACCGGTCGGATTAATGGGGCGGAGGGTGGTCGAGGCTCCGTGGACCGTGGTCGCGGCCGATATAATGGGACCTCTGCCGACGAGTAAGAGCGGGTACGCGTATCTCTTGATGCTACAGGACTTATTCATTAAATGGATCGAACTCTGTCCCCTCCGGCGAGCCACGGGCAAAAAGATACGCGAGGCGATAGAGGAGCTGGTCATTTTCCGCTGGGGCACGCCGCGAGTCTTGTTAAGGGGGCATATACACCTAGAAGACCAAAAAAACGTTAATTTTCTGGAATTTTTTTCTGGGAAACTGTTGGAGTTATCGGATTGTCGTTTCTTGTAGTTGAAAATGTACATTTTAAAGAAACTTCGTGATTTTTTTTATTAAAGAATCTCGCAAAATGTCGGAGATATGGCGTCGTAAAAAGGCAACCCGG
>NW_011966861.1:11612-16032 GCF_000949405.1 Vollenhovia emeryi | reverse complement strand
GACTTGAAATTTGCACCAGACATTCTCGAAACATTAAACTTTATGAATATGTAAAAATAAAAAAATCGATTTTTTGACCCTCCTAGGTGTATATGCCTCCTTAACGGACAACGGCACGGAGTTTATTAATCGGGAGCTCGGGGCCCTCGCGGCCCAATACGGTATTAGCCACTCGACGATTTCGCCGTACCACCCGCAGGCGAATCCGGTCGAGCGAGTGAACCGCGTGCTTAAGACGATGATCACCGCGTTTCTGGAGCGGGACCACCGAGAGTGGGACCTCCACCTAGCCGAGTTCCGCTTCGCGTATAACTCCGCGTACCATACGTCCCACCGAACGACACCCGCCTTTTTAAATTTCGGGAGGGAGGCGGACCCGGTGCACCTGACCGACCCCGCGGAGGCGGTGGCGACCGCGGTCGAGTTGTCGGACCCGCGTCAGTGGGGCCAACGCATGGAGTGCATGCGCACGCTGCGAGCATGGGTAGTGGAAAACTTAGAGGCCGCGCGGGAGGCCCAAGCCCGCCAGTACAACAAGGGGAGAAGGGACCGGCAGTACGAGATCGGCGCACCCGTGTTGAAGCGGCAGCATGTTTTGTCCGCGGCTCAGCATGTCTCCGCGAAACTGGCGACCAAATTCCACGGCCCATACACCATCGCGAAGATCTTGTCGCCGGTCGTGTACGAGCTGGCGGATCCGGCGGGGACTCTCGCGGGCAAGGTGCATGTCAAGGACCTCAAACCCTACAACGAGCCCTTTGGTCCTAGGCGCCGAGCGAGGAGCGAGTGCCGCGGCGAGGTACCCACGCCACCGAGGGATACCGGGGAGGCGTATCGGCGCGATGGAGGACCGTGCCACCTTTAACCGGCGATGGGGCCCCCTGTACCGGTGGATCCTCCAAGAATACCCCGGATTCTGGGAGACCCTCCGCGCCGAAATGTTCCGCCAGCTGAGGGGGCCCGAGGGGCTCGGCCGCGTAACCGTCACCGACTGGCCGGAGGCGCAGGAGGCCGGGACCCAGACGGAACCGGGCCCCCGCCAGAGCCGGGGCACCCAGGCTGACTGGCCGGGGGGCCGCGCCGAGGACGTCGCGATGCAGACCGAGTCGGGGGAGGTGCGCCGGACCACGCGGTATAGGGACGCGGACACCCAGACGGAAGGGGGACCCGCGGACCGCGAAGAGTTCCGGCCGGAGGAGGCCGCCAGCCAACCGCCGTCCCCGCCGCGAGCCGCTGGCGAGGGTCAACGGGAGAGGAAGCGAAGCCCGCCACCGCAGCTGCCGAAGGAGGCCCCGCCACCCATCGCCCGGGAAAGTACCGACCGGTGGGGGCAGCTGGAGCGTTGTTGCAACTGCGGTTCCGCCACGCACTTCGCGCACTGCCCCAGCCCCCGCATCCGGAAGTTCTGCTACCGGTGCGGCCGGGATGGGGAGGACGTCCGGCAGTGCCCAGCCTGTCGCCCGGGATGGGTCCCCGTACATCCCGGGGAAGGGTCACCCGGGACCGAAGCCGCGTCGCCGCCGAGGACCGCCACCGGGGGGCAAGAAAAAGACCCGCTAGAGGGGTGGTTTGATTTGTTTTTTTGTGTGTTCTTTTTCGCCTAGTCGTATTTTTTTGTTTTGCTTTTGCCGTTATTTTCTTGTGTTGCCGTTCTTTTTTTTCTCTTTGTTGCGCTCTCGCGAAGTCGTTGGTGCCGGGGGAGGGAACGCCGCCGGAGCGGTCCACCTTTTTTTTGTTTTTGTCCCTCCCGTCCGAACCCCGTTTATTATAGTTTAGTATAGTTAAATAACGCGGAATACGTCGCGACGGGGAGGCCCGTCGCCGACTCACGCCAGAGAGTTTTTTGTTCGTCTTTCTCATCCCGCGCGTGGCTACGCCGCCCCAGAGGCCGCGTCTTATGACGACCGCACTAGCGGCAAATAAACAGTAGAAATTAAGTTGACCGCGTATCCGAGTCGTGTCTGTTTCCTTTTTTTGGTCCCTTCCTTTCTGTTCCCGTTCCCTTTTTTTCTTTTCGGCCGAGATAAGGGGTCTTTCCCAGGCGCCCGAGTGCCCTGGGATAATTGCCTTCTTCGCTTCGTTCGGGGCCTCGCGGTTGCGCGCGCGATGCCGCGGGGGTTGTCGTGAGACGCCGCGAGATGCGACACCCCGGGAGGATCCCGCGAGGGGGATGGCCGGGCCGAGCGCGGTCGACTCGGAGGCAGGCGGCTTGCCGAGGGCTATCTTCGCCGGTGCGGCTCCTCTTGGCGTGGGGGTGTTGTGACGTGGCGGATTAGCTGCCGCGTGTCAGCTCCCCGCTGCCGTCCCGGGGCGCGGTGTCGGTCCGCCCGGGAAAAGAAGATCCGCGCGAGGCCGTAGGGAAACCTCCCGGGGTCGCAACCACACCTTTTTTTTACTCGCCAGCTTACCCCGAGAACTTGTTTTTTTATTTTTGTATCGCGCCCATCGGGCGTCACCGAGCCGACCTGACCAGCAAGGGGACCAACGGACGGCGTGACCGAGAGGCGAGAGGAGAGATGGAGACGAGGGGCGAGAGCGCGAGGACACCAGCGAGCGGCGGCCGCGGGGAAGCCGAGGGGCCGGACGAAGCGCGAGGCGAGAGGCGCCGACGGACGGTGACCGCCGAGGGGTCGAGCCGCCCTGGAGTCTGGGGCCCGAGTACGCGGAGTCGCACCTGAGGGGCGAGAGACGAGGCGCCAACCGGACCGTGAACCGAGGGGCGAGCACGGGCGGAGGTCCCCGGAAGGTCCGGAGGATCGGCGGAGCCGAAGGACCAACGCGCCGGAGAGCAGGCCCAGGATCGACCGCCCCGGCCCTGCGAGCCGCGCGGGGCGAATTTCGCACCCGGAAGCGCGCGGACAACGATAGCGCCCCTGCGGGCCCGGCGACACGCCGGGCGAGCGGCCCACTGATTGGCGGATCCGCGGCGCCGCTATCTCGCGCAGCCCCTTTTCGCGATCGTAACGAGCGATCGGGTGATCGACCCGCTCGCGCAGGATCTCCCGCTTTCGTTCGCGGATCCTCGCCCGGTTAACTTCGCGTCGGAGAGCGCGTGCCGAGTCGCCGAGCTGAGTGCCGAGCACGCGCCGAGCCCGTGGCGAAAGACGGAGGAGACGAGTGCTGACCGGGACCGCGCCGTGGGACTCAGGGATCGTACCGGTAAAGTGGCCCTCGAGGGAAAAATACTCTTGTAAAAGCCGCGTGCTTCCGAGGGGGTTAGCTCGCGCTCTGGCATCGCGCCGCGTTCGTTTTAGTGTTTCGGGTCGTGGGCTTCCGCTCCAAGGGGGATTCGGAGCCGGCCATTTCGTGTCGCGAGCGGATCGGCGGTGCCAAGCGCGGAAGCTCCCGGGGAACGGCCGTGGAATTATCGGGCGACCGTAGCGGGCGGGTATCGGGTATTGCGACCTCGGAGGGGAGCTTGGAACGGACGCCCCGTGCGCCGTTGTTCGAGCGGGCGTCTTTCTGCCTGCACTGGGGAATTTTTTCGCGGCGGACCGGCACGCCGGGTGTCGGCCGCGGATCACGTGTTGCGAGCGCGAACAGCCTCCCGCAGGGAGACTAGAGAGACCGACGAGAAATCGCGAAATCGCCTCTGCGGAGGCCCTGGCCTATTCTTTTCTTTTTTTGGTTGTATCCGATCTATTAAACCGCCTATGTTTCTCTCTTAACCCGAGTCGAGATTCTTTCAGTGTGTTAGTCTGCGCGTGTGCGTGTGTCTCGTCCCGTCCCGACGTCCCGTTCCCGCGGGCCCGTAATTACGGGATCCTGCCACTCTGCCGACGGTAAAGAGCAGCCGGCCCTTGTCGCGTCGAGGAGGCGGATCCGCGGCGCGCGTCGAGCAGATCGACGCCGCCGCCCCCGTACTTAGAGTCGTCTCGCGGTATAAATTCGACGCCGCCCGCGAGCGTGTCTGGCGCCCAACTTTGCCTCCGTTCCGGCGATCCGTCCGGAACGACGACGGCCGCGTATCGGCCACAGAAGCCGCCTCTTTCTGCGTCGCGCCCGGCGGATATTGAAAAAGGTGTGACAGTACCAACGGAGCACTTTAAAAGTTCTAGAAATATCTCTAGAATGTTCATCTGAATGTGCTACGAATGTACACGAATGTACTGCAAATATTCTAGTAATGTGCTGTAGATATTTCTATGAATGTTCCTGGAATATACAGCAAATATTCCAGTAATGTGCTGTAGATATTTCACCCAAAGAAAAGTATTCTATTTTTTAGTGGTTCCGTCTTGATTTTAGCCGGCACAAATTGGCAACCGGCACTACGCGACACGCGCGCGGGCGTGTGAGCGCCAGCTTCTGAGTATTCACCGACCGCCGCTAGGCCGCGCATGGTGACGGCCAAAAACTCGGAAACAAAATTCAGTCTCACGGGCCTCCTTTTATACCCTACGAGACTGAATTTTGCTTC
>NW_011966861.1:8408-11057 GCF_000949405.1 Vollenhovia emeryi | reverse complement strand
AGAGTCTAGTCTTTTATAGATGAATATGTGTTAAAGTAAGTGAGAAATGCTTCATATAAGATTTTTTGCTTAGAGGAAATGCTTAGAGGATTTCCCCGCTTATGAATAGAATTTTTTTTGGGTGCATAGCAAGCAGCGCCCAGAAACACCAATCATCATTTGAACATGCATAGCATATTCCTAGAACACAATGGAACATACTGCGTATGTTCATATAGAAGTTCGTGAATATATCACGTACATTCTATGCGAATATTCATAGCACATTTACAACATTCCATAAACATTCGTAGCACATACGCTGCTAATATTCCACGTATATTCAGTAAGAATATCCGTAGAAAATTCCATGTGTACATTCCACGTACATTGTAAGAATATTCATAGAACATTCAGAATATGCCATAGACACTCAGGGAACATTTAATGCGAATATTCCCTGGGCATTCTGTGTGAATGTTCATAGAATATGAAGACATTCTAGAAACATTCACGGCACATCCATGCGAATATTCCTGAGAGAGAACATTCGAATCATATACAAACATTCATGGAACATTCGGTGCTATCTGGGCATTGTCTACATTAGATTAACAGAATCCGTTTCGTAGCATCTTTGTATGCATGTATATATCAATCCGACATTTCACTATTTATATTATTTATATTAATATTTACAATCTTGTATATGATCCCTTTTATCATGTCCATTTCACGTCCATTAAAGGCTGTATATGTATATCCATCATGTCTTTTGGACGTCCATGGAATATCCACTGGATTTGTCAGGGCTCAGTAATACGTCCACCAAATTCATAAATGGATATACCATAGACGTCTCTTGTATGTTTGAAGGACATAAAACGGATGACTTATGGATATTCTCAATGCCCGTAAAGGATATTCATAGAACGGTTTTCGAATATCCGTGTGCTGTCTGGGATGTAGCTACCGTCTCCAATGCATACGGTGGTTGGCGTGTCAAATGTCTCGTATGTCGTAAACCAATCTCGCCTATGGGACATGTGGTCGCTAGCGCCAGAGTCCAGAAACCATCCTGCGTCTCTCTCGGATCTCGTCGATGTCGATGTGAGAGCTTCGCTCAGCAGTCCCTCGCCGTGCAATTTCTTCCCTTTTCCCTCTTTAGGCTTGTCATTCTCGGAGGACTTGTGTTCGGCGTTACCTCCCTTTCGGGTTGGACAATCTCTAGTCCAGTGGCCGGGCTAATCGCATACGTAGCATTTGCCCGGTTTCAGCGATCCCTTCGAACCTTCATTGCGCTGTGGCCTCCGTCGCTGAGCCCTCGACGATAGAGCACTTCTGCCTTTATCGTCTTGCGTCGGAAGTCTGGATTCCTCAATGGTTAGTCTCGCTGTCAAATTCGCGAGTGTCCGCTCTCCCGCTGGCGCGGATTCTCATGCGCTGACGAAATGACGGAAGTTTGTAGGTAGGGTCATTAAGATCTTAGTAATTATTATGGAGTCTGGAATTTGCTCACCCATTAGACGCAGTCTGTGTGCCAGATCTTCCAGTTTGGCGATGTGCGTTGCGATGTCCGAGTTCTTCTTTGTGGCGCTGTACCAATTTTGCTGCAATATGTGCACGCTCGCCTCGTACTTCTGTTCGTATACCGAGATTAATTTTTCCCACATTTTGCTTGCCGTTTCGCAGTTGATGATGTGAAGCAGCGGCTGCTCTCCAATTGTTGTGGCGATCACCTTTTGTGCCACTGCGTCGGATTTGTTCCATGTAGCAAGACTTCTTTGATACGTGGCTTGTACCTGCTCGCTCGCGTCGGCACTCGGTGCCGTCGGTCTCGTTTGCGATCCTAACATGACGCAGACACGTCCCAGACGCCATTCGCGTTTAGGATTACCTTTACTTGGAATTTCCAGACGCCCCAGTTTTCGATGCTTTTCAGTTTGGTGATTCTTGCGAATTCGCCTTCCATTTTGTCTCGGATTATATTTTCCACTATTGCACTTGGCGGGGAGGTAACCTCGACGTTTCGTGTGTCTGCGTTTCTTTACCTAGAAACTCTTAACCTGACGAATATCTAGCGTTCAGTTGCCCTGGGCCCATAACCTGTTGGGATCCCAAATAGCACAAGGACGTCCTCAGGACGTCCTCAGGACGTCCAGGGCGGACTTCGCGGATATCCTGAGGACGCCCTGAGGACATCCCGGGACTTCTTCAGGACATCCTGAGGAATAGCAAACGACAGGGCGGGAGTGAGAGCGGCCAAGCTTGGCCGGCTCCTCCCCAACCTTGGCGGCCCGGACGGCAAGGTGCGTCGGTTGTACGCCAATACGGTTAAGTCCGTGGCGCTCTACGGGGCCCCAGTTTGGGCCCCAAAACTCGCGGCATCGCGGCGCGCGCGCGCTCAGATGGCGCCTGCGTTTCGCCCGATAGCCGCGAGAATCTGTAGTGCGTACCGGACCGTGGCGTACAACGCGGCGGCGGTGATCGCTGGTCTCCCCCCGATGGAGTACGCGGCGGAGGAACATAGTAACATGTTCCTCGAAAGCCGCGACTCCAGAGACCCATAAGATGGTCCGCGACTCACCGTGCTCGGCAGAGACTCCGGCACCGGCGACGCACAATCGCCATGTGGCGAGAGGCGCTCTTAGCCTCGGGGAACAACACCCC
>NW_011966861.1:0-7007 GCF_000949405.1 Vollenhovia emeryi | reverse complement strand
GGGGAGGGGCTGCCCGCAAGTCGCGGGTAAAACCCCTCCCCGCTTAGTGGGCGGAATACCGCCGCGGCGGTAAGGAGATGGCCCTCCCCAAAGTCACCGGGGGAGGCGGCCTGGGCCTGGCGGGCTGGGATTCCCGTCTGGCCCTGCCACCACGGAGGCGGGCGGTAGAGGTTGTGATCGCCTCCGCCGCCCAGAAGAGTAGTGGACTCCCCTCGCGGGGGGAGTCCCCCCTCCCCCATGTCATCGGGGGAGGGCGCGCGAAGGCCCGCCAGTCAAACGGCGGGCCGGCGCGGGGGGCGTCCGGAAGTAATGGCTCTGCCAATTCCTGGGCGTCCCCCAAGTTACAGCACCGCGCAGATCACCGTGTGGTTTTAGTGAGGTAAGCCCAGCAACGTCAGCGGCAGCAGCCGATCGTCATTAGGCGGGCAGTCCCACATAACCCGGGCCACTTTGTAAACTCCCTTCCCAGAGGGGGGCCCGGGTATCCATAAAGGATTTCCACACGTAAAAAAAAAGGAATAGCAAACGAGCGCCACTTTTTAGTCCTTTAGGACATCCTGAGGATGCTCCGCCGGATGTCCTGAGGAAGTCCTGGGATGCTCCGCCGGATGTCCTGAGGAAGTCCTGGGATGCCCTCAGGACGTCCTCAGGATATCCGCGAAGTCCGTCCTGGACGTCCTGAGGACGTCCTTGTGCTATTTGGGAAGGATATCCGGTGGTTTTGTACACCCTTTATAATATTATTGTACTTATTGTACAATACCAATGAGTACATTAATATAAGTACTTATAAAACTATTCTGTATGAGAGTAATCGAGGAATCCTTACTTCCAATAACATTTATGTTCGATTATATATTATTTTGAGTTTTGTTTATAAAACTTACAAAAAAATGAAAACACTGATGCTTTTATCCTTCATAATTTTAAAATCAGATCTTGCAAAGAAAGAACAGATAAAACGTTAGATTATAATGTAATACAAACATTTTCTTATATGCTATGTGGACGCTTATGGAAGATTTTTATTTACAACAGTATTTAACATTTTAGAATTATTTCTGAAGTAAGTTTTATACATAAAATATTTATATAAAATATTTATAGTAATACAACTATGTCCTGAAAAGATCCTAGAACATCCCGGGACATATTCAGGATGATCCTGAGGACGTCCTGTGCTATCTGGGATGGGTTATTTACTCAACTGATTTTCACCTCGGATTCGCTAGGATAAACTGTAGATTTATTGAGAGAACCAGTATACTGGAGACACTATAATCAGAGATGAGACACCAAGCCGGTCCGCCATGTTTATGCTCAATCCTACGAGAGAGAAAGAAATATACACTATCTCACTCTATCGTATAGTTAGCTCTTTTCAGCTGCACTACTGCACTTGTGTAGCTGACAAAGACCACAAGGACCTAACCACAAAATCACGACAGATAAAGGATACATTTATTAAGTGACTTATTGAATGCAAAATGGGCGGATGTTCGTACCAATTTTGCAATAATTCCTTCAAAAAAGGATATACAATGAGAATTTTCCCCAAAAATGCAGAACGTCGAGCTGTATGGATACGAAATATGGGTCGTGACAATTGGATACCAACGGATCATTCTTATCTCTGCGAGGTAAAACTATTTTTATGCAATAATTATTATTAAACTTGTGACCGTTCGAATTGTTAGTTGCTGTGCAACGGATAGCCGCGGGAATTCTAGGGTCCGGCGGTGGGTGTCTCGAAAAGAGAGAGAGTCGGTTTTAAATCTTAACTATTGCTATATTTTAATACTTAGTATTACCGTAACTATTTACACTGACTTATCGCTAACTTATAACTATCCTTATAACTACGGCCGTTCTGACGGCGGTTCGCTATTGCATAATCTGGCGCTGGGCGCTTCGAGATCGATGCGCGCGATGGCGATCGATTGGTTGGTATGTCGGCGGCGGCGCGGTATTGGCGGCTCGGTTCGGTGCGTTCGTACACGCTTCGGTCTGCTCGGACTCGGCGCGGCGCGGCGGTTCGGTGCGGACGGCGCAGGCGCGGTCTGCTCGGTGTCGGCGCGGTATACTGTCTGCCCGCGGATGACAGCTCGTGTTCGCGGTTCGGTTAGGTTAGGTGTCGAGCCACTCAGCACATGGCGAGGGTTGTAAGCTACGCTCAACTCGCGATAGCCTACGGAGGAGGATGGCCACTCAGCACGTGGCTCGGAACGGCAAGGATCTCCCGCTCAGCTCGCGGTTCTCGGGTTGACGCTCAGCACGCGTCAGGATCACAGGCGGGTCGGTGTCTCGCTCAACTCGCGAGGTTAGAGACGGTTCGGACTCAGCGCGTCGTCACCGTCGGGAGACCAGCTCAGCTCGCTGGTCGGGATCTGGTGCTCTCGGTGGATTCGTGCCGGCTTATATACCCGTCGGTTGTAGGTGCGGGACGGAGTGGTGCCGGGGAACTTGTGCGCGCGGTGGGGAGGGTTCTTTGTTGTTAACGGCACGTTACAAACTATAAAATAAAAATTGTTTTTATCGTAATTACACTTTAGTTCGAAAATGTGCTCTTATTAGGCCTCCCTTTTTCTGTACTTGTACTTTTCATTCCAGAGCCTTATGTAATTTATTCGTCATTAATATAGCTTTGTTTTCTGTTCCTGCACTGGTGAACTAGTGCAGTAAGCTAGAATGAGAAAAATATCCTGGTCTTACTCTAATTTATTACTGGTTCACCAGTAATATTTATATACTGGTTCACCAGTATAGGAACTGAAAACAAGCCTTATAATTCATGTATTTGAAAATCAGCGGCAATAGCATAAACATGGCTGACCAATCAGAAGATGATCCCTGATGTCTCATCTCTGATTATAGTGTCTCTACAGTATACAAAAGAAGTGCTCGCGTACTACTACATCATGGCGGTAATAATGATAATGGGGGGGGGGGGGCGAACAAGAAAGAGCGGAAGTGAAGCCATGTTTTCCTTTTAGAAAAAAGGTGCTGCCAACTTCTCTCGGTTAAGGCGCGGGTCCAATACAGATCCGTAACCATAACCGTAAACGTAAGAAGTTAAAAGACTGTGAATCCGTCAAAGAGTCTACAATAATTGGGTCGTTGGGGTTCTCGTCGTAATCCGTAAAAGTTGGTTAATTTGAACTTTTAAGATATGATAACGAAGAGAGGTTAGAGTGACATTCATCAAGAACAGGTGTGAGATTATATAAATATTATATAACTCCACACGATGGACTCCATAGACCAGCGCTTAATCGATGCAATCGAGAAATGTGAACATTTATATAATAAAAACAATCCGGATTATAAGGATAAGATAAAAAAGCAAAATTCATGTAAAAAAATACTTGTTTTTATCAGAGGCTCTTGCACTAATTTTAATAGACAGTCGTGTTAAAAACCTTTACAACGGATTCATCTCTGTCGACGTGTCTTCAGTCCTCTTTATGTCCGGGAACATTTAGAGAAGACAATGAGACCATGATAGAAGAATGTGATTCTTTAACCATAATTTTAACGAGTTATACTGAAGAAGACCCGAAACAGGGTCGAAACGTTTATATTAAAGAGATAAGTTATTTCTAAATTTGTGAGAACCGTCTTCCGTTCATTTGTGGCTCACATTGGCACTTTTCCCGTTCCATACAATTTCTTTTTGAGAGCCTTCACAACATTGGAATATTCTAATTTTAATAGTTTTTCGAATTGTATAACACTCATTCGTGCAAACTTGAAAAACTGTTCGTCATCATTGTTTTTCATAAATTGGAAGAGGGTGTGTTAGGTAGGTTGAATAAATGGACTGTATCACTGGATTTTCACTTGGCTTTATAAGCGATAATGGAGACACACGTTGCCTGTCGGCGTACATTCGCCATCTTCTCTTCTCGTCGGGTTCGGGCCGCTAGCGCCCTCGATGGGTACAATAGGTACATAAACTCGAGTATAATACTCAACCGCGAAATTAAAATTAAAACAGATCTATAATCTCCAACATACCCCCCCCCCCCCCCGACATTGAAAGATACTTTCAATATTTAACATAAATCAATCGCTTTTCCTAAATGTAGAGTTTAATCTAGAATGCAATAATAGTAATGAATATCACATGGTTAATAAGTACTACGATGCTAAACGCTATATTAAAGTTACCAATTACGCATACTTAAACTTATAAATTAATTATCCCATTCTTCGTTAGTTGGTAAGGGACAAAGTTTGGGAGTTGTAATAGTAGTGGTTCCCGTCGATGTCTTTACAGTTGCGACCCTTACTATCCCGTCTCTCCCTGGGCTGCGTTCAGATACCCCACCTAGGTGCCCCGAGTCACCCAAACGCCGTTCAGATTCCTCCTACTTCCACCCAGGTGGCCTCCGCGTGTTCCGTTCAGATTTCACCTGAACACACCCGGGTGAAAGGAAAAAGCACCCTGCTTCTAGTACAGGGTGCCAGCGGGTAGATTTTACCGCCAAGTGAAGTGCGCGAATTATTGTTAAAATCTGACAGTTGTGAGGTTAGGCTCGGTGAATCTGCGACGCTCCCGTATAGCGGCGGTTGGTGTCGGTACGACAGGTATCCTAACCCCAAAACTGTCAGATTTTAATAATTTATAGCTATCTTATTAGTGCCGACCGACGGTTTTAACTTGCAGATTCGTGTTTTACAGGCCAAAATACACGCTATTCTGTGAATTTTTATCACAAACATAGAGTTAGAGGCTTTCTTTCCAGGGTTGCGTTCAAATTCTCCAGTCTACCGAGGTCACCCAACAGTAGCTCCGCCCACTCCCGGTCCACCCTACCTGTACCCGCCGGGTGGAAAATCTGAACGCAGCCCTGGATGGATGGACACAACGCGTCCGAGTTTCCATTTTAGTAGAGAAAGGTTGTCTTCCTTGATGAGTACCATAGTGCCTTGGTTGATAGGAAATTTAGCCTTCTTCTTGTTGGCACGTTGTTGAAGTTCCGCGATGTGTTCCTTACTCCTTCGTTTCCAGAAGTGCTGTTGGAGACTCTGGATAAATTGCCACCTAGACAGTCTAGACTCCGGTGTTTCGGTCAAAAGAGGATCGGCTGGTTCGGTGAGCATGCGACCGACGAGAAAGTGAGCAGGCGTGAGGGGTGTTAGTTCGTTGGGGTCAAATGATATAGGAATTAATGGATGCGAGTTTAACACCGCCTCGATTTGTGTAAGCAACGTATACAATTCCTCGAAAGTTAAAATAGCATTGCCTGCTACACGCCTTATATGATATATAGTTGATTTGACGCCCGCCTCCCATAAACCACCAAAATGTGGTGAATGAGCCGGTATAAAATGCCAACTGATACCAATTTCGCTGATGGCCTCTCTTATAGAATTATTCTTAGCACTAGCTAAGATTAAGCAATTACTAAATTGGGCCAATTCCTTGAGCTCTCTGTTAGCCCCGACGAAATTAGTACCATTGTCGGAGTAAATGTGCGCCGGTTTACCCCGTCTAGCTGAAAAACGTCTGAGTGCCGCAATAAACGCCTCCGAGGATAGATCAGAAACCAACTCTAGATGTATTGCCCTTGTCGCGAAGCAAACGAACAAACATACATAGGCCTTATGTAATTTACATCCTCAACCCTTCCTATCCTTTATATTGAATGGCCCTGCATAATGTACCCCCGTTGTATGAAAGGGCGTGGTTAGTGATACGCGAGCCCTTGGCAATTCTCCTATAGGAGTCTGTGATAACTGAGGCTTGCTTCTAAAGCATCTAACGCAATCGTGTACCGTTTTTCTCGCTAGGTTTCTTCCACCAAGTGGCCAAAACTGCTGACGTATTGAGTTTAATATTGATTGCGGTCCTGCGTGGAGTAGTCTTAGATGTTCACCGACAAACAGTAGTTTTGTAAATTGATCGTTAGCCAACAGAACTATGGGATATTTTTTAGCCATACTAAATTCTGAGTTTGTTAATTTCCCACCAACACGCATGATTCCTTCCTTATCAACGAATGGATTAAGTGTAGCCAATCTTCCCCCGGTTATCGAATTACCCTCCTTAAGTGTCTGTACTTCTGTAGGAAAAGAATCCCCTTGGGAGAGTTTAGCAAGATTATGTAATGAACTCTGCAGTTCTGCAGCTGTTAAAGATCCTATTTCGCGTTTATCCTTATTTCGACAATTGAAGGTAAAACGTTTGCAATATGCCACAACGCGAATCAGTTTTCTCACATTTGTGGTGATACTAAATATAGATGGACTATTTAGTTGTGTTTTTATAGCGGTACAAATTATTCGCTTCAATTCTATTGCAGGAGCATCCGACTTAGGTATGTCAAGCCACTCTTCTTCAGTCTTCTTCAGGAAAGATGGACCGTACCACCATATAGTGGATTGTTGTAACTGAGCAGGAGGTAAACCTCGTGATAACAAATCAGCTGGGTTTACTTGTGTTGGTACGTGACGCCAAGTCTTGTAATCGGTTAACTCCTGTACTTCTGCTACACGGTTAGCCACAAATACTTGTAATTGATTTGGCTGCATTTGAAGCCAATGGAGGACTATGGTTGAATCGCTCCAATAGACAATTCTATCAATTGACACGCGTAAGACCTGTGTTGCCTTTCTTGTTAGTCTTGTAAGAGTAAGAACAGCACAAAGCTCCAATCGGGGTATTGTTTGTAGTTTGAGCGGCGCCACTCTTGTTTTTGTGCACAACAATCGAACCCGTACTTCATCTTGATCTGTCATAGAACGGACATATACAGGGTGATTCAAAATAGGTATAGTGTCCCTGAAATGTCGTATTCCTGATTAAATTCTAAGACGATTTTTCTCTTACCAAAATGTTCTCCAAAGCTTAGTTTTTGAATTATTCAAAGAAATAGTCAGCGAATAACTGGCCGAGTACAAGAGGCAGACAGGAGCGGCGCACCGCCGCGGCGCCCGGCGGCTCACGCGGGGCGGTCAGCTGAGCGATCAGCTGCAGCGTTGCACACGCACATCTCTCTCTC
>NW_011966860.1:35506-41340 GCF_000949405.1 Vollenhovia emeryi | reverse complement strand
CTACCGTCTATGTGGAGACCCAGATACTTTATCTGGGCCCCCACCCGGACACGGACGTCTTCTACCCCGATCCACGATGTCGGTGGTGGGCCTCGAGATCCGTCGTGGATAAAGACGGCCTCTGTTTTGGCCGCCGCCACCCTGAGGCCCAGGGCTCTTATCGCCCTTACCACGCTGGCCACGGCTACGTTCGCCACCTGGACTGCCTGCTCCCATCCCCTCCCACTGGCCACCACCAGGGTGTCGTCTGCATAACAAATTGTCGTGCAGCCAGTGGGAAGGGCCGCATCCAGCACTCTGTCGTACGCAACGTCCCACAGGATCGGCCCCAACACCGATCCCTGCGGGACGCCGCATCTCGCCTCCCATTTCCTGTTGTCTCCTTCTCTATCGACACAGGAGATTTCTCTCCCCTCGAGGTAGTCCCTAATTATGTCCTTCAAATACTCAGGGACCCCCATGCCCTCCAGGGCTTTTCTGATCTCCGCATGGGGGAGGGAGTTGAAGGCGTTTGCAATGTCCAGTGCAACCGCCAGCACGACCTCTCCCTCCCCCAGCACCAGGTCAGAAGGTCAGGTCAGAAAGGGACTTCAGTCGACTGATAGCATCCACAGTCGACCGCCCCTCCCTGAACCCGTACTGCCGGTCCGATAGCCCCGGGCCTCCGCCTCTTTCCAGGTACCCAGTCAGTCGTCCTGCTACGACCCGCTCCAGCATTTTGCCCGCCTCGTCCAGCAAACAGATTGGTCTGTAGCTGGACGGGGCCTCGGGCGGCTTTCCCTCTTTTGGAAGGAGGACGAGTCTCGCCTCCTTCCAAATGTTGGGGAATCTTCTCTCCCTTAGGCAGGCTGAGAACACTGTTCTCAACCTGTGGGCCATCTCGCCCATGGCCGCTTTCCAGGCGACTGCTGGAATGCCGTCTGGTCCCGGGGCCTTGCCTGCCTTTAGCTTCCTGGCAGCCGCCAGCATTTCGTCCCCCGAGACCTCGTACACTTCATCATCCTCTTGCACTTCTCGCGTTCGGCGCACTTCCTCGTTCCTGGCCCTCTCTGGGAATAGGGTGGTCACCACCTCACCCAGAAATTGGGGGTCCAGTGATTCCACCGCTGGGGGCGCCCCGCTGTTCAACTTGTTCATGACCAGTCTATAGGGGCGCCCCCACGGGTCCTCGTCCAGGGTGCCAAGGAGCTCCTCCCAGGCCGCCTCCTTGGCCCTCCTGACCGCCACCCTGAACTCGGCTCTCCGCTCGTTGTAGAGCTCTTTAAGCTCCTCCAAGTATGCGGATGGCCCGGCTCTCCTCCGCTCCCTCTGCAGGGCCCTTCTCGCCCGGACCGAGGCCTTTCTCAACTCTGAGATTGCCTCGGTCCACCAATAGGCGCTGCGTCGCGGGGCATATCTGGCTCGGGGCATCGCGCTGTCGCAGGCGGCCGTCATGACTCCCCTGAGCCACCGTGCCTCTTCCTCGACCCCCATTTCGCCGGACCCGCGCGCCCAGTTGGCCGCCGATAGCGACGCTAGGAGCTTGTCCTGGTCCAACTTTGTTGTCGCCCATCTACGTGGCCCCTCCCTCTCTGGCTCTCCGCCGCCTCCCGCGCGGAATCCCATCTCTATGGGCAGGTGGTCGGATAGGATATCTATATCCTCCGCCACCCGCCACGAGACCACCCATCTTGCGGCCGCAGGGGAGACCCACGACAGGTCTATGATGGATTCCTCCTGTGTCCGCACGCACGTACTCCTTTCACCCCGATTGAGGAGATGGAGCCCCAATCGTGCCGCCCAATCTACGACATCGCCTCCCTTGGCATCCGGCCGCCGGGAACCCCACATCGCCGACTTGGCGTTGAAGTCCCCGGCGACCAGAATGGGGGCCGGCAATAGTCCCTCGATCTGCGCCTCCAGCGCGTCGAGCCTGTCTTCATATTCGTGGCGGGAGAGACTGGGTCGCAGGTAGACTCCGATGACACCAGCGGACCCCACCTAACCGCGGCCCATCCCTCACCGCCACCTATCTTGCACACGGGAGTGTGCCTCTCCCGTGTCCTCCTCCAAGTGATGGCCACCGAGCCGTCCGTGCTGCCTGCCCAGCATGGGTGTTTAGGTTTAGCACACGGTTCAGCTCGGCGGCTATGCCCAGGCCACAGTTTCTCTCCGCCAGGCTGTGCAGGAAAAGGTCCTGTGCCTGGCGGGAGCGGGCCAGGTTCGCCTGCATCGCCTTTAACATGGTGAAGGCGATGCCGCAACGGCCTCCTCCTGGCCTTCTCCCCCTCTGCTCACCGATGGTTCGGTTCCCTGTACTACAGCCAGGGGTTCGGTCTCCATCGCTACCGCTCCGTCGACTCCTCCCCTGGCCGCATTGTTCTCCACCTCTTTTGGCTTTTGTGCCCCCGTCCTTCTGGCCTTCTTAGTGGCCTTCCTCGACAACGGGGGGCAAGCCGCTCCTCCCGCCTTGTGACGCGCCGGGAGGCCTCTTGCGCTGCAGACCGGGCAGTTGAGTTCGTCAACGCAGGTCTGCGCCCTGTGTCCCTCCTTGCCGCACCTGTAGCAAAGGGTGCTACGGTCAGTGGGATTGCGGCATTGCTCCCGGACGTGCCCCCTTACAAGGCACCGGAAGCACACTAGGGGGCGGGCGTCGAGCATTTCTACCCGTACTGACACCCACCCTACCCTAATGCGCTTCTCCGACGTGACCTTCGCCGCTGCCGCAACTGGGCACTGGGCCCAAACTGTCGCCAAGCCTTTGGGAGCCTTCCTGGGTTGGCCCATTCTAATCTCCCCTTGGTGACATCCTCCCACCTGGGCTATGGCCTGGCAGATTTCCTCTTTTGTGATGGACTCGTCTGGACGGTCTTTGATTCGGATCTCTGCCATCTTTAGTGGACGAGAGACCCGAACGCCTTCTTTGCCCTCTACTGCCCCGCGGATTTCTTTCGCTAGGGCGTCGGCTTTTGCTGCGCTCTCCGGCCCCGATATTTCGAATACCAGGGCTCCCGTGAGCGCCCTCCTCTGCTTCATGGGCCCTATCCCCAGGGCCTCGAGGTCCACTTTCGACCGGATGTCCCGCATCCCCTGTGCGCTTTCCCCCACAGGGAATGTGATCGTAACGGCCTCCGATCGTGGGGTCCTCCTTTTCCTCCGGGCCGGTTCCTGCGGCTTTGCCCCTTGGGTTGCTGGCTTGGCTGCTTCCTTGGTCTCAGCCCGCTGGGGTCTTGGCTCCACTTTGCCGCCCCCTGTTGGGGGTGGCTGGCGCGCCTTCCCTCCATTGGCCGCTCTGATGTCGGCTGGCCTCCTTTTTGCTGCGTCCGCATATGACGCCTTTTTCTCCCCTTTGCCTGTTGTCGCAGCCTCGGGCTTCGTGGGCCTCACTGCCGGTTCCTTGCTGTTGGCCCTTGGCTTCTTCTTCCCTTTCTTCCTTGTCACCTCCACCCAGGAGGTGTTCGGAGGATTGGGGGCCTGTTCGTCGGGCGCCTTCGAGTCACGAATAATTCGCGCCGCCGTCTCCTTAGCCCTCACCCTCAGCCTGTCCTTTACTTTCTCCACCTTCGTAATGACAGGCAGGCTTCTCTTGCCGATCTCTTCTCCCGACCTGGTCTCCCTCGGGATTCGGGTTAGAGCACCCTGGCACCTGGCAATCAGGTTCTCCAGGTTGCTCCTTATGTCTTGCGGGTCTCCATTAATAACGTCCTTAATGGAGACCCCCTCCATCACCTTTATTACGCCCTCCATGGCTGCCTCGAGTGGAGGTTCCTCTAGAGCCCTCCTTACTCCTCTGACCATCGGGCGGTAAACCGGGTCCTCGCTCAGGACCGACACCGATTTCTCCCTTCCCTCTGCCTCCTGCTTTTTCGCCTGAACCTTGGCTCGAGTGGACTTCGCGATCGCCTCAGGCTTTGCGGGGCTTTGTGTTCGAGCTTGGGGGAGGTGATGGTTAGGCATCTCCTCCATCATTGCCTCGTTCTCCTCCATCCTCTCCACCCTTGCTCTGGCCTCTCTCTCTTCCTGGAGAAGCGCCGTCAACTTCCCCACCTGTTCCTCGAGGCTCTTGACTCTTTCCCTCAGCCTCTCCGTCTCCTCCTCTAGGGCCGCGTTGGTGGAACTAGCCGTCTTCTTGCTCACCACAGTGGCTGCAGCCCTCAGCTTGCTGGAGCTGACCTTGAGCTCCTTAACAAAGGTGCCTTTGAGGTTCTTTGACCTCTCGGCTACCTTCATCACGGCGTTGATGCTATCCAGCATCTCTGCCGCTATCTGGGCGTTGTTTAGCCCTTCCATCTGGCGGATGGTGTCCCTCTCCGGCGTCCCGCAGCGAAGTGCCACTTGGGAATTGAGCACATCCTCCAGCGCCTTCTTTTCGGCTTTGAGTTTTTTAATCTCTTGCCGGCATTCCACCTTTTTCCTCATCTTAAGCCCCTCATATGTTTTTGGGGTCCTTCCTCTCTTCTTCCTCTTGCCGGTAGACTGATCCACCGACGAGCCGGAGGACGATTCATCGCCCGTGGATGAGTCATACTCCACGTCGACATCGACCATCTTCTCTGTATCGGACTCTTCCGAGTCCGTCGGGAGTGGAAGCTCCCTTGCCCTCTTTGAGCATGCCCGCCCTGGTCTTGTGCCGCTTGCCCTCATTGCCGACGTGCCGGCGACTCCTTGTCGGGTCTTCCCTTGGGCTCTTTCCTTCCCACCGTCCGTTGTCCATTGGGGGTTGCCCGTCCTGTTGTCCTTTTTTCCTCCTCTCTTCCTGGTTGTTTTGTTGAGATCCATATTCGGCAATGATTTTATGAACCGGTTCGCCCATCATGGGACCCCCACCGCGGTGGGGGTACTATCCCCGGTGTTAATATTCCCTATTTAAAGACTGGGCAGAGGAGATGCCTTTTTCGGGGGAGCCATCCCCTATCCCGGTCGGTGCTTCTAGAAAAAGGGTCCCTGGAGACGGCCAGACCCACTGTGATGCTAAAGGTTTTGCTTCACCCCCAGAGAGGAGCGCGCACTGATCCGATCGGCCGCATACTCCTCCCCGGGGCTAGAAGTTGCAAGGGAATATCCCCCCTCACTGGGTATGAGAGGACGCTGGCTATGCGCCTCTCCACACCCGCGCCCGGACTGCCGGCTTCAACGCCCTGATTGGCTCCAGACGGACGAGACGGGAGCGGTTTTCCCACATTGAACATGCCACTTCCTGCGGACTTTGCCAGTGAACTGGTCTTACGGTCCCGCGTAGTCCATGGCAGAGGTCAGGTACAGACGTCACCGCTCGTCCCCGGTCGGGGGGTTTACTACTCCCCCCTTGGTTAGTCTCAGGGAAATATCCACCGGCAGCCGACCGCGGCTCACTCACACACCAAGCACACGACCGGCCCTCCGCCCTCCACGACCGGCCCCGTACGCCAGACCGCACGCCCCAGCAGCGGGACGTCGGCCCCAGACGCGGGGACCGGCCGCTTCGTCGCGGAGGACCGGGTGTTGGCCGGCAGGCTTGCTGACCAACCCCACGGACCCCGAGGCCCTGCCTGGGAGTACGTCCCAGCGGCCCCCAGGGTCCTCCGGGAGACCAGACCCTGCCTCGGAAACGTCCGAGCGGCCCCGATCCCCCGTCCATGCCGGGCCAACCGGGCGACGCGGGTCACAGACCCGACGTGTACCCGGGGCCCCGCTCCCTCCCGGAAGGGCCGGACTACGTCCGACCCAGCCGCGAGGGAACTATCCCTCTTCCCTCCTGCCTCCACTCCCTCGCCCCCCCCATATGCCAGGCCGCACGCCCCAGCAGCGGGACGTCGGCCCCAGACACAGGGGTTGACGAGTTCACGGAGACAGGCGGGTGCTGAGCGACAGATTGC
>NW_011966860.1:33098-35330 GCF_000949405.1 Vollenhovia emeryi | reverse complement strand
AGATTGCCGCCCAGCCTCCGACTGCCATCCCACTCCGCGGATCCTGGGTGCCAGTTTACCGCGGAGGTCCGGCCCCTCCCCCCGGAAGACACGGACCACGTCCGAGTCAACCGCGGGGAGGACACGTCTTCCGGCCCACCCTTCGGCTAGGACTACGTCCCAATACCTCCGGGGTCCGGCTCTCCCCCGCCAGCAAAGCCCGTCCACGACGAGCCCGCCGACGGAGGAGCTCCCCTTGCCACCGCCCCCTGCCGGAACACCGGCGTGCAATGGGTGACGGTGGCCTCCCCCCGAATCCCAGATGCCTGCCGGAGCACCGGCGTGCAATGGCATCTGCGATTCCCTCCCTCTCGGTGCTGGTGGGAGGAGCAAGCTCCCCCCTATCGGCCCCAGCAGCCGGAGGTTTGAAGTCGGGGTACCTCATCCCCTACCAGCGATCGGCGGGCTCGTCCACCACACGTGTGGTGAACGAGTCCCCCTTAACGGGGTCGCTGGACCCCGTCCGCCCTTAAAAGGGCAGAGACGGTACTCCGGCAGCGAGCACCCCAGGCCGGGAGGCCGCCGATGCTAAAGCGCGCCGACAGCCGCCCACCCGGAGCGCACGCCCCCGGAGCCCCGCCCGGGCTGCCGGACCCTAACCCGGAAAACGTCCAAGCGGCCCCGACAGCCCCCCGCCTACGGCCCTGGACCCCGACCTGGGAAACGTCCCAGCGGCTCCAAGGGCCCCGGGCCGCCGGGCCCTGCCTCGGAATACGTCCGAGCGGCCCCGTCAGCCCGTCTACCCGGGTGGGGCGGCCCCCCGACTCCCCCAACACGGGGAAGGTCGCAGAGCCGTCCCCCCAGTCCCGGCCGAGTCCACCGGGGGAGATCCCCACGGCACCCGGACAACGGGACTCCCTCCGACCCCGGTGCCCGTAAGAGCCGTAGCCCGCGGACACCGGTGACCATCCTTCCTCCACAGCCCTGGACCCCGCCTGGGAAGCGTCCCAGCGGCTCCACGAGCCCCAGGCTGCCGAGCCCTGCCTCGGAATAAGTCCGAGCGGCCCCGACAGCCCGTCTCCTCGGGCGGGGCGGATTCCCGATCCCCCCAACATGGGGGGATCGAGAGATCCGCCCCCCCGTCCCCAGCGAGCTCCCCGGGGAAGACACCCGTGGAACCCGGTGAAGGGGACACCCCTACCGGCGAGTGGCCTCGGTTCTGCCCCGACATGACCGTCGGGGCAGCCGATACCGGAGTCGCCGGGCTCCATACCTCCCCCCATAAACTGGAGGGAGGGTGGTACGCTCTTGGTCAGCGGACGCCCGGCCAAAGGAACCGCCGGAGCCTAAAGCGGCACACAGACGGTTCCAGGCCGAACGCCCGCCTAAGCTCCCCCACCACGACAAGGTGGCGCACCAACGGGGGAGTGATTTCCTACATCTAGTTTATGACTTCGCAACTCAAAATAACATCGAGAACCCATTCAAAAATGGTAAGGCAGGCGAAGATTGGTTTGCTGGTTTTAAGCGGAGACACCCTGATATTGTGCTACGATCACCTGAGCCCACTTCTATTGCTAGAGCAAGAGGCTTTAATAGACCACAGGTGGAGCTGTTTTATTCACTTTTGTGGGAGCAGATTCAGAAGTTTAATTTTGATGCGACAACTATTTACAATATAGATGAGACAGGCGTGAGAAACTCGACTTCAAAGCCACCAAAGATTTTAAGTACAAAAGGAAAGAAGCAAGTTGGAGTTATTAGTAGTGTTGAAAGAGGTCAACTCACAACTGTCATATGCTGTTGTAATGCTGCTGGCACATATGTTCCGCCATTTTTTATTTTTGCGCGAAAGCGGATGCAAGAACGGCTTTTAGATGATGCCCCTCCAGGTTCCCAAGCTACGGTGAGCGATAATGGTTGGATAAATGGAGAAGTTTTCTTGGTATGGCTTCAATATTTTGTTGAAGTAGTTCGTCCAAATGAAAACCGAAAAGTTTTATTACTGCTTGACAATCACGAATCTCACAAATATTATCCAGCCTTGGAATTTGCATCGAAAAATCACATTATTTTCGTCTCATTTGCTCCACATACAACTAACAAAATGCAGCCGCTAGATGTTGCTGTTTATGGACCTATAAAAAAGTACTTTGAGCAAGAGGTAAACGTTTTTCAGAAAAACCACCCAGGGTGGATTATCAATCAGTATGACATTGCTAAACTTTTTGGAAGAGCCTACAGCAAAGGTGC
>NW_011966860.1:27283-32866 GCF_000949405.1 Vollenhovia emeryi | reverse complement strand
ATCAGTTCAAAATGCAATTCAAGGATTTAAAAAACCAGGAATTTGGCCCTATAATCCACATGTTTTTAACGATGAAGATTATGCTCCATCATCAATGACAGACCGTCCAGTAAAAGATGTTCCAGACAATATTACACCAGTACGCGACAATATCCTCCCGCCTTGCGATAATGCTACACCACAATGCAACATTAAAGAAATGAAGTATAATCAATATGTTAATTCTCTATATCGGTGCTTTTAATTTTATGAAAAAGATCAGAAGTACCGACACAGAGCGAACATACTAATTATATTATATGAAAACTAATAAAAATACTTTATACATAGAAAAAATGGCAAATGTCGGCGTAGGAGAGGTATGCAGTAAGTTATAAATCTGATAATAAAAATTTTCAATTATAGAATGTATTTATTTTAATATTTAATAATATATAACATTTATTATTATTAAATTAACCGCAATTTTCAGTAATATATAAAAATCTAATTTTTAATAGAAATAATACTAGGTACAAATATTATAATATATTTAAATGTATATAGTGTAAATCTATCTTATATATTATTTAAAAACAAAAAATTTACACTTATACTCATACGTTATACACTTATACGTTTGTTGTCCCCCTCCCCCCCGGTGTTGTGAGTCGGTTACTGAAAGTTTAAGCCCGCTGCAGACGATGCTATTTTTCCTGCTGGACTGCTTGCGATTTACTAAATTACTAGGAATCCTGAGTGCTGAGTGGTGCAATGATAGTAATTTACTAAAACGCAAGCAATCCAGCAGGAAAAATAGCATCGTCTGCAGCGGGCTTTAGCTGCTCTATGTTTCGAAAGAGCCCACATAAACACCTTAACTCATGTTTGTACAGTATATCGCAATATAAAATGCTTTATATTTTGTGGTAGCACATTTATACATATGTATAAAAATTTATCCTTTTCTTACATATCTTTTTTGCTTTTTTTTATAATGTTCAATAGCTAGCTTAAATATATAATGTTACTGGCTACGTATCGAGTGTCACGACCAGATAAAATTCTGTTCACGGTTTTACAAAATGTATATGTATAGAAATAATTTAATAATAACTTGTATAACAGCAAGTTTTAATTCTTCTTTATGTTCGACGCATTTAACAAAATTTGAGTTTAGCTTTTCGTACACACGCTCACGAAGTAAAACAGAAACATTTTTGCGAAAACACAATGAAGAAATATTTTCATTTAAAACAGAATCAGCTTCAATAAATATATTCAAAAAGCAGATAGATGGATACGTTAGAGATTGTTTTTCTTTAACATATTCTGCATTGATTACATATTTTTTATGTGATGTGTCGGTACTTAAGACTTTCTTTACATGTTATACAATTTTTAAATGTCTTTATTGACAAAACCTTTTTTACAACCCAGCCAGCAACGTATGATCTATTGCTTTCTTGTAATGGATATGTTTTAGGTGTATTTTCTGTTAAGGTTTGATTTCTTAATGTTTGATTATCGCGCTTCGCGTAGTTCCGTGTCGCCACGTATATTGGCAGCCAATAAGAGGCTTCTTTGTTTGTTCCCCTACGCGGGCACGCCAGCGTCGCAGCGCGGTCAGTCGTTGTCCGTACTCTCTCGACACGTGACATGTGTGTTACTTTTACAAGTCTAATAAAAATCTGTGAAACCAGAAGTCGGATCTGAGGTTGAATATTACGACGATCATTCCCTATATCCTCTCCGGACGAACCACGCTCTGCTACAACAGGTTATGGGCCCAGGCCACCCAGCTCACTGCGAAAGTAACAGTAGGGCACAAGGAGACTCAAAACTCTCGTCGCTGAGCGTGAAGAGGCGTTCGCCGCTACACAGTGTAAGTCCGCCATATTTGACGACATCCCGAGTCCCGTGTATACCGTACTAACGATGTCGGATACAATTTCCACGAAAAACGTGACGAAGCTGGACGGGAAAAACTACCAAATATGGAAGTTCCAGATAACCTCCCTCCTTGTCGCGAACGACGTTTACGACGTGGTAACCGGCGACAGAGAGATGCCCCCGGAGACTAACGAGAATGCCGCAGCTCGCAAGCAATGGGTAAAGGACAACGCAAAAGCGATGGTCTTAATCTCCACATCGATTGAAGACTCACAGCTAGAAAGTCTACTGATATGCACAAGCGCAAAAGACATGTGGAACCATCTGAGTACTATCCACGAGCAGAAATCAGCGTCGAACAAGCTGATTCTCACGCAGCGTTTCCACGAATATCGAATGAGCCCGAACGATTCCGTCGTACAACACGTTGCAAAAGTACGTAACATGGCACGCGTTCTGACTGACCTCGGCGAGAACGTTTCAGATGTCGCCATAATGGCGAAAATTATCGCCAGCCTTCCATCCAAGTTCAATCCTCTGAAGACAGCCTGGGACAGTGTTGCGACGACCGATCAAACCCTGGCTAACTTACTAGAGCGATTGATCAAGGAGGAAAGTCGAATGACAGTCGAGGACGAGACTGCGAATGCGCTCGCCGCCATGAGCATGAACGGGAACAAGAAACCAACGGCGCCTGGTGTCAAGGGACAGCAAAAAGGGCAGCAAAACAAGAAGAAGGGATCTGCGTGTTTTTACTGCCACAAAAAAGGCCACTTCGAGCGAAACTGTCGTAAGAAGAAGGACGAGAACCCGGAACAAGATCGGACGAAAGCGGACAAGAATGGATCGCAGGAATGTGCTTTCATGGTTATGTGTTCTACATGTGGAAGCGGCCGAGCAGGACGCACCCAGAACGTCGAACCAACAGGAGAGCAGGTGAACGCGATAATGAACAAAGACATTTCAGAGGTATGGCTTACAGATAGCGGAGCCTCTAGACATATCACATATCGTCGGGATTGGTACAGCGATTTCCATCCCACTAACAACATTTCTGTGTCATTGGACGATAACAAAGAATGTCAAGCTTTAGGTTCGGGAACGATCTTCATTGAGAAGCTGGTCAACGGAAAATGGCAAGAGGGACGCATCGACGACGTACTTTACGTGCCCAAGATGAGGAAGAATCTCTTCTCTGTGGGAGTATGCGCATCAAAAGGCTTCAATATTCTCTTCAAGCAAGATCGCGTTACAATATCTAGGAATGGCGAAATCGCGGCGCAAGGTACGAAACAAGAGAATGAAATTTATAGAATGCTTTTTAGAATCAAAGTTAAGCAGGAAGCCAACCTATCCGTGGCAAATCTCCGAGTATGACACGAGCGACTTGGCCACGTCAACAAGCGAACGTTGCGGGAAATGGCTCAAAAGGATTTCATCCAAGGAGTCAAACTGTCCGACGTAGACGACTTCTTCTGTGAATCCTGTCAGCTCAGAAAGGCATGCAAACTTCCGTTCAGTCGAGACAACCTGAGGAGACCGTCAAAGCCCGGAGAATACATACATTCAGACGTATGTGGTCCAATGTCCGAAGAGTCACTTGGGGGTGCCAGATGTTTTGTAACATTCAAAGACGATGCTTCGGGTTTCCGATTCGTATATTTCGTCAGACACAAATCAGACGTCCTGGACAAGTTCAAGGAGTTCGAGAGTCTGGTAGCCAATAAATTTGGACATCCATTGGGACGACTACGTGTGGACAACGGCCGTGAATACTGTTCAGGGGAATTCAAGAGATATCTCGCCGCTCGCGGAATCCAAATGGAGAGTACAGCACCTTATACCCCGGAGCAAAATGGAAAATCAGAGCGAGATAATCGGACCATTGTCGAGAGCGCAAGCACCATAATCCATTCAGCAAATCTCCCTCTGAAACTATGGGCAGAAGCGGTCAATGCGACAATCTATATCCTGAATAGGACCACATGCACGCAAACACCAGGAACAACGCCATACGAGATCTGGAACGGGAAGAAGCCCAACCTATCTCACCTGAGGATTTACGGATCTGAAGCGTTCGCGCACATACCCAAGCAGTTCCGGAAGAAGTTGGATCAAAAGGCAAGAAAACTGGTATTGGTGGGTTATCAAGGCGATTCCACCAACTACAGGCACTTCGACCCGAAGACAAAGAAGTTTACAGTGTCACGAGATGTCACTTTTAACGAAAGGACTGCGCCCAGTCCTCCATCCATAAGCGAGCCTACGACCTTCGAAGCAGTATTTCCAGAAAATAGGGACAAAACCAACGAGGATCAAAAAGATGCTGAAAGGCAAATGGAAGAAGAAACGGTGCATGAAGATTCCATCACATCAGCGTCGGAAGATGAGAGACCACCTCATGCAGCACGAAAATTAAGGGATCGATCATCTCTAAAGCCTCCAGAAAGATATGAAGCAAACATTGCAGAAATGAACGTTCCGAAGTCATATCAAGAAGCCGTAACAGGACCAGATGCAAGGAAGTGGACCAAGGCAATCGAAGATGAACTACGAGCTCACAAGGAGAATGGCACCTGGACGCTATTACCCAGAAGAAAGGACCACAAGTCGATTGACTCAAAATGGGTTTTCAAAATTCAAGAGACAACGCCAGAAAACACTAGTCGCTTCAAAGCGCGGTTATGTGCTAGAGGATTCAAGCAAAAAGAAGGCCTCGATTACACCGAGACGTTTTCGCCTGTCGTACGATACGACTCGCTACGTATATATCTGGCGATGGCCCAAAAGGATCTCGAGTTAATTCAATTCGATGTGAAGACCGCCTTCCTATATGGTGAACTCGCTGAAGAAACTTTTATGGACGTCCCCGAGGGTCTAGTTGTTGACGACAAACGCGAACAGATGATCTGCAAACTGGAAAAATCAATATACGGATTAAAACAATCCTCCAGATGCTGGAACAAGAAATTCTCTAGCTTCCTGAGAAAATTCAACCTGATGGAGAGTGAGGCTGATAGATGCATTTTTCATGGCACCATCGAGGATTCCACCGTCTACCTGGCTCTCTTCGTGGATGACGGGCTAATCGCATCGGAATCTCGAAGCGTTCTCGACTCGATAATTCACTCGTTGCGAGAATCATTCGAGATCACATTGGGTGACGCGAGCATTTTCATCGGACTGCAAATTGAACGAGACAGGAGAAACAAGAGCATTTTCCTTCACCAGAGAGCATACACCGAACGGATAATTCGCAAGTTCCGCATGGACGAGGCCAAGGCTGTGAGCGTCCCCGCTGATCCGCACACCACACTTCTTTCAGCCGAGGAGGACGAAGGACACCGGACCGAGATACCTTTTCGCGAAGCGATCGGATGGCTTATGTTCTTAGCCACGGTTTCGCGTCCGGACATTGCGTTTGCAATTAATGTTGTAAGTCGTTTTTTAAGTCATTACGGGAATGCTCATTGACAGGCCGTGAAGCGTATTTTTAAATATCTGATAGGAACAATCGAACTGGGTATCCTTTACGGGAATAGTGAAAGTGAATTCAGACTAGTCGGTTTCTCGGACGCCGATTTTGCCAACGATCCCGAGACGAGGAGATCGACCACTGGCTACATTTTCTCTCTGGCAGGAGGAGCCGTGTCCTGGTCGTCCCAGCGACAGAAACTAGTCACTTTAAGCACAACAGAGGCCGAATACGTT
>NW_011966860.1:15076-18267 GCF_000949405.1 Vollenhovia emeryi | reverse complement strand
CTTTCTGTGCTCGAAATTTTGCTAATTTTACTCTTTCTATCAACTCCTTTTTCTCTACAAATAATTTCTCCCGAGTCAGTTTATTTATAAACTCCTCACATTCCTTCTTCAACTGACTTATTTCTATTTCATGTTGAATTTTAATTTCCGCAATCTCCATTTCTTTTTGCCTTGTATGACTTGTCCAACTTCATTAATTTTGCCGAATTTGGAGATTCTTTACATCTTGTTTGCAAGATCCGTTTCCTTTTTCTTTCGTCTACTGGAAAATAAAATTGTAACTTGTGTAAAAAATATACTATGTACTATATATTACATGTTTATTTGGTTTAACTTTTTTTTTAAAAAATTTTGTATATTATCTTACCTAACGGAGCAGTATTTTCCTCGTCCGATGGAGGAGTCGAGTGAAATAGTCATCGTTTAGGTCGAGTGTATCTCTGCGACTGTCACTAGTATTCTTTGTAGCATCTAATAAAAAATACATAAGTGTTAAAAGTTATAATTACACATAAAACTAATCCTATGTAAGTAATTTGCTAAAAGTATAACTTGTAATTAATAATTTTGTACTTACTTTTGTCCAATATTGATAATTCATCTTCTTCGTAAATTTCGTAAATTTTGTTACTTTTTACTGCTTCGAGAATTCTCTTTTGTTTATCTGAAATAATCAATTATATTAATGTTAATTCGGTTAAATGGGTTTATTAAGGTTACAAATTTATAAAGACTTAAAGTGTACCTGTTGATTCTTTTGTCATCAAATTGCTTGAAAATACTGTCGGTGCGGTTGGCAACACATTTGGTACAATTGAAATGACATCCGGATCTACTTCACCAACATTCTTTTCTGGACCTCCACCGGTGAGAAACCGTGACTGCCTCTCAACCGTTAACACTTTTTTATTTTGTTGTTTTAAATTGGACCAGAATTTTTTCAATTGAGACACATCTCTCTGCAACATAAAAAATATATTTAGAGCAGGCCTGGCCACGCGGGTACCCATGGAGCACGCGAGGAGGGGAACATGCCACACAATTATTGAAAAAACAAAAGCTTACGGCAGAATAAGGAATACACTAAAAAAAACCAGGAGAGGAATATGGATTACTCTGACAGAAGATTTGAAGAAAACTTATCTGGATGAAGAAGAAAATGTAATGTTTAATGAGTATTATTTAGAAGAAGTTGAGGGAGAAACACTGGAAAAGAAAGACACTGAAGTCACAGAAGACGCTATGACTAAATTATTAGAAAAACTCATAAACCAGCAGCAAAATCTGCAAAAAATCTCAGAGAAATTTATATTAGAAAAATACTTAACAATATTAGAAAAATACTTAACAAAAAGTACCAATGCATACCAATGGGTACAAAATTTTGAGATTGAATGTTATCGCTTTGAAATAATACAAGACAAAAAGAAGATTGAAATTTTCAAACTATTCCTAGGGAAATCTTGCCTAGATTGGTACAGTAGCATGATGATAAAATTATCTATAGACTCAGAATGGGAAAAGTGGAGAAAAAGTTTTATTGAAACTTACGCAAATATAGGATGGAGCCAAATTAGATATGCAATGTCATTTAGATACCAAACACTGGGTCACTGCTAGAATATGCAGTGAAGAAAGAAAAGCTTCTATTAGAGGTAAGAAAAAGTATGGGCCGTCAGGAAGGGCCTCAAGGGCAATACAGCCCCGGGTCCTGACGGCCTCCACAACCGTGTCCACGCCCTGGCCATGGGCATCCTCGCGGAGGAATACGCGCGCACATACAGCGCGTGTCTGAGGAGAGGAGTCTTCCTCCCGCGGTGGAGGAGTGCCACGTTGGTGCTCCTCCCGAAGGAGGGGAAAGACTCCTCTCTCCCGTCGGCGTATAGGCCAATTTGCCTTCTGGACGAGGTCGGTAAGCTGTTCGAGCGTGTGCTTGTGAACCGCCTCGTCCAGCACCTTTTTTTTTGACACGGTGGAAATCCTCATGGACCGTCACCCCGCTCCCGCTGGGACGGGAGGGGGTGGTGTGTGGGACTCGTCTCCCTGGCACTTGGGCAGTTGACGACCCAAGGCCAGTAGTGCAACGGAGACGCCTACCGCACTAAAACCACCGGGGGTGGTCTTCTCTGCGCTTGATGGGGCCACCCGGGAACTGCGACGCATTACTTCCGGGTGACCCCGCGCCGCGCGTGTGACTTCGCGCTCGTCGAAGGCAGTGAGTGTCTGCCCGGCCCTTAGAAGGGCCTTCTCCTCTCTCTGGCCTTCTCTTTCTTCTAGCTTTGCGGCGGGGGTGCCACCAGGCCTCCCGCCGCGCCCCCTGGTTGTTAGTGGGGGCGGGTGGGCCACGGATCTCCAGCCCGTGCCCACCCCCAAGGGTCCCCTCATGCTGTGAGGGGATCCTCGTCTCTCGTGCTATCTGCACGCGCCTCAGGGCACTTGCGCCCTCATTCCTCGCCTCACTTCATCTCCGCCAGGGGGGGAGTCGGCTAGCCTTAACGGCCCACCGCTCTAATTCCCCCCAGCCTTACTCCTCCCGCACACGCGGGCAGAGACCGGCCATGCCAGTCCCTTTCTTCCTTCCGCGCCACTATGACACCCCATGACTTTTGGGCGGGGCTAACCTTTACGGTCCGCCTCCGCCCCCCGGTCCTTAATCCCACGGGCGCAGATGAGCCGGAAGTTTCCGGCGGCGCCCTTGCATCCGTCTCGCTCCTCCTCCCTGAGAGCTCGGGGGGTTGCACTCCCCCCTTCTTTCCCGTTCTGCCTTCTCCTTCTGCCGCATTACATGCTCGCAGAAGGAGGAGAACGCTCGCCACGCCTCCTCTCGCTCCGTGATGGCTTTTATAACCGCACGGAGCGAGAGGTCTCCTCCCACCACTTCCGTGAGGACTCGGCGCTGGGCTGCCCACGCTGGACAACTGTCCAGCGTGTGCTGCGCCGAGTCCACCACCTCAGGACAGTGCCAGCATTTCGGCACTGGTTCCTTTTTGATACGATGCAGGTACTCACCGAAACAACCGTGTCCGGTGAGCACCTGCGTCGTCCTATAGGACGCCCGCGTCCAAGGACGGTCCAACCAACCGTCCAGGTGAGGGAGGATGGCCTGAAGTGTGCGCTGACCCGCGCGGTTTGGCTTTTGTAGCCACTCCCGCCATTCCTCCCTCACCCTCTCCTTTAATTGGAGGCCGAGG
>NW_011966860.1:12508-14782 GCF_000949405.1 Vollenhovia emeryi | reverse complement strand
AGCCTCCTCGTTCTCGCATTTACCGGGACCCCCCCAGCCTTGAGTGCCGCCACGCGCCGATACACCTCGGCGTACGCGTCGGCGGTTTTCTCTATGGGGGGAATCCCGGCCACCAATGTGGCTGCCGCGTGGGATACGGTACGGTACCCCCGTATCGTCCGGACGGCCATGCGGCGCTGCGTCTTGTGCAGCACCGCTACTGCCCTTCTGTTCTTCGCAAGGGCGGCCGCCCAGACGGGGGCACCGGGCGATGGAGTTGATTACCTGCCCGTACAATCTCCTAGTTCTCCCACACGGACCACCCAGGTTGGGCATGAGTCGCGACAGTGCGTTCACAGCACCGTCCAACCTGGGTGTCAGCCTCGCGAGGTGCTCCCCGAACCTCCATTTGCCGTCCAGGTGGAGACCCAGGTACTTTAGGTGGGTCCCCACCCTGACGCGGATGTCCTCTACCTTGATCTCCGCCGCCGGCGGAGGGCCCCGCTTTCCGTCATGTAGGAAGATCGCTTCCGTCTTCCCGGCGGATACGCGGAGCCCCAGTGCAGTTATTGCTCTAACCGCGCCGGCGACGGAGATGTTCGCGTTCAATACCGCTTCCTCCCAGTCGTCCCCACCGGCCAGTAACAATGTATCATCAGCGTAACATATCATTGTACAGCCGGTGGGGAGGGCCGTCTTTAAGACCCTGTCGTATGCGACGTTCCACAGAACCGGGCCTAGCACCGATCCCTGTGGGACGCCGCAGCCTGCTCTCCATAGCCTCTTCTCGCTATCCTTATCTTCGCACGTGATGCTTCGACCATGTAGGTAGTCCCCTATCACCCTACGTAGGTGACAGGGGACCCCCTTCTCCCACAGGGCTCGCCTGATCTCTATGTGAGGGAGGGAGTTGAAGGCGTTCGCAATGTCCAGCGAGACCGCCATTACAACCCCTCCCTCTTTAATCCTCTGTTCAGAGAGGGACCTCACACGTTGGATCGCGTCCACCGTCGAGCGTCCCTCTCTGAACCCATATTGTCCGTCGGACAGGCCGCCACCCCCCGGTCCCTCGATGCTCCGGACGAGGCGGGCGACGATCACTCGTTCAAACATTTTGCCCGCCTCGTCCAGGAGGCATATTGGCCGGTAGCTCGAGGGGTTATCCCCAGGCTTCCCCTCCTTTGGAAGGAGGACCAATTTGGCCTCCTTCCATAGCCTCGGGAAGGAGCCCCCCGCCAGGCAGGCCGTGAAAAGTCCTCGCAGCCTCCCGGAGAGCTCCCCCAGGGCCACCTTCCATGCCGTGCCAGAGACGCCGTCGGGTCCCGGAGCTTTGCCCACCTTCAGCTTTCTCGCTGCTGCGGCGAGCTCCTGCTCCGAGACCTCGTTTACTTCCGGCGCCCCCGGCGGGTCCTCTTCCTCCGTCGAGCTCCGGCCCATCCCCGTTCGCTTGGGGAAACAGGGTGGCGACCACGCGTTCCAGGAACGGCGGGTCGAGTGCCTCTACTGACGGGGGCGCCCCGCTGTTAAGACGGTTCATAACCATTTTATAGGGGCGCCCCCACGGATCCTCATCCAGGGAGAGGAGCATCTCCTCCCACGCCCTCGCCCTGGACTTCTTAATTGCGAGCCTCAACTCGGCCCGCCCGCCGTTCCCTATACTCCTCGTGGAGTGCTTCCTCCCTACTCCTGGAGGAGTTCCTCCTCCTCCTCTCCCTCTGGAGGGCGCGTCTGGCTCGGACGGAGGCTTCGCGAAATTCTCCTATTTCCTCCGTCCACCAGTACGCCGCCTTCCTTGCAGCAAACGTGGCCCGGGGCATGGCGGCGTCGCACGCCACCGTCATAGCTTCCCTGAGCCACGCTGCAACCTCCTCTATCCCCTCTGTCTCCGGCCCCCCTGCCCAGTTCGCCGTGACAAGGGACGCCGTAAGACGGTCCGGATCTATCTTGCGGACCGCCCATCTTAGTGGGCGGCCCGCACCCTGCCTCCTTTCTTGCTCCCGCCGGAGCTCCACCTCTATTGGCAGGTGGTCGGAGAGTATGTCTAATTCCTCCGCCACCCGCCAAGACGCAACCCATCCCGAAGCCGCAGGGGATGTCCACGTGAGATCGATTATCGACTCACCCTGCGGCCTTACACACGTGCTCGTTACGCCCGTGTTGTGGAGGTGGAGCCCCAGTCGGGTCGCCCATTCCACAACGTCCCCCCCCTCGCACCGGCCGCCGGGACCCCCACAACGCCGACTTGGCGTTGAAGTCGCCGGCGACCATCAGCGGGGCGGGAAGACAGTCCCGAAT
>NW_011966860.1:8151-12028 GCF_000949405.1 Vollenhovia emeryi | reverse complement strand
CCATTCCTCCATGGACTTCAGTCTCTCCTCGAAGTCGGCACGGGAGAGGCTGGGTCTGAGGTATACCCCCATTACTATTAGGGGCCCCCACTTAACTGCAACCCAGCCCTCCCCCGCGCCGATTTTAGACGTGGGGACATGTTTGTCCCCCGTCCGTCTCCACGTGATCGCGACCGAGCCGTCCTCGCTGCCTGCCCAGCATGGATGCTTGGGCACGCGATTAGGCTCGGCCGCAATCCCCAAACCGCACCCCCGCTCGGCCATGCTATGTAGCATATCTTGGGCCGGGCGGGAGCGGTTCACGTTCGCTTGCAGCACCTTCATCGCCGCGAAGGCGCTGACTGCGAGGCCTCCTCCTGGCCTCTTACCTCTCTGACGCCGGCCGGGGCCGCCGTTTCCGCTGCGCTGGTGGTCTCCACCTCCATCGCCTCACCAAGGTCGATGAGGGGAGCCCCCGCATCCGCTGTCTCCCTTTGCTTACGCGCCTCCTCCTGTCTCGCCTTCTTCTTGGCGGCTTTCGACATAGGAGAGCACGCTGCCCCCCCGGCCTTATGCTTAGCCGGGAGCTCCCTTGCTGTACACACAGGGCACTTGGGCTCCTCACTACAGCCCTGCGCCCTGTGCCCCTCGCGCCCACATCTGTAGCACAGGTTACTCCTGTCTACCTTGCTGCGGCATTGCTGTCGCACGTGCCCCCTTTCCAGACACCTGAAGCATATGAGGGGGCGTGCTTCCAGCAACTCCACTCTCCTCTTCGTCCATCCGATCTGGATTCGCCCGGCTTTGACAATTTTATTTGCCGCTGCCACTGGGCATTGGACCCAGACCGTGGCAAACCCGAACGGGGTTTCCCTCCTGTTCCCCACTTTAATTTCCAGTGGGTCACATTCACCAGCTCTCGCCAGCGCCTCCGTAATCTCAACCTGGGTGACCGATTCGTCGACGTCTTTCACGCGGATTTCCGCTCGCCTAGTCGGTCGGGAGAGTTTGACTCCCTCCCTTCCTCCCTCGGCCTTGGAGATCTCCGTGGCCAAGAGATTCGCCTTTTGCGTATTCTCAGGGCCCGGGATCTCCAATATCATGGCCCCGGTCAGAGCCTTTCTCTGCCTGAGGTTGTTGATGCCCAGTGCCTCCAGGTTCACCTTCTCCCTTACCTCCCTCATTCCCTGGGCAAATTCGCCCAGGGGGAAGGTGAGGGCGATAGCCTCTGTCCTCGGAGCTCTTCGTCGCTGCTGCTGTTGCGATCGCTGAGCTCCCTTACCCGGCCCTGGTTGAGGTTTAGCCGGCTGACTCGCACTGCCCCCCTTGCCCACTTCCCTCTGATTTCTCGGGGTGGGCTGGGATGCTGCAGCTGCGACACGTTCCGGCTGCCTCCTGGTCGGTGCCTTCCTTGCCGCATCCGCGAACGTCCCCTTCTTTGGGGGTTCCGCTCCCTCCTGCGCCTTAGCCGCGCTCTTCTTTTGGGCCTCGCTGTCTGGGCCCCTCTTGGGCTGTGGGGGGTTGGACTGGAGTTGTCCTCCCTTCCCCTTCTTGCCCTTCTTCGCCTCTTGGGCTATCGCCTTGTTCTGGGGCTGCGACCTCTCCTTGCCCCCTTTAGGCTCGCCCTTTTTGGCCACTGGGTCTTCCCTTCTCGTGCTTCTCTCCCTCCCGCTCGTGGCTAGTGCCTGAGCCTTTTTGGAGGCAGCGGTGGTGGCTTGTGGGCGCTTGTTTGCGCTCTCCCCCTCGCTGTTTCCTCTCTGCGTGTCAGGGAGACTCGCCATTGCTCCTTGGCACCGTAGGATCATGTCCTGCAGCTTCGTTCTTACCGCAGACACGTCCTCCTCCTCGGTGACAGCGGTGACGGAGATGCCCTCCATCACACGCTTCACCCCTGCCATGGCGTCGTCCGCTCTCACCTCCAGAGCTTTCCTCTTGCCCTGGAGCATCGGTCGAAGGGTGCCATCTTTCCCCCTTCGATTACGGCCCTCCTCTCTTGTTTGAGGAGGGGGTTGGGCAGAGGCCCTTGGCAGGGGAGGGGGAGGCACCATTACTTCGTCGAACGTTAGGTCCATCTCCTCCCCCCCCACCGCAGATCACCGCATCCGCCCCGGCGACTCTCGTGGCTCTCTCCTCCTTTTCTCTCCTTAACTCTGCCACCTCCCTCTCGAGTCGCTTCTTCTCCTCTCTCAATGCCCTCACCTCCGCCGACTCGGCCCCCATTCTGGGGCTCGAACCCTTGGAAGCAAGGACTGCCACCGCTGCTTTCAGGGCATTCGCCGCCTCGATTAGCCCTTTGACGAAGGTACCCTTCAGATTTTTAGATCTGCGGGCCACCCTCTCCACCTTCTCCAAATTCTCCAGCATCCCCGCAGCAATCATCTCCGGGGGCATGCAGGAGTACTGGAGTCGGAGCTCCCTTTCAGGAGTTCCTTCTCTCCTGTATTCCCTCAGGGCCTTTTGTTCTGCCCTGAGTTTCATAATCTCCCGCTTATGGGCCTTCTTCTTCAAGGCCATCAGATGGTCACCAGTAACTGGAGGCCTCCCTCGTTTCCTTTTTCGCGAGGGAGGCGCGTACTCGTCGTCGGAGGAGTACTCACTCTCCGAGTCGTGGACAACGTCAATCTCCTCGTCCACCTCTGTGTCTGTCCCTCTAAGGGCCAGTTGTTCTCCCCTCTCCAGCTCCTTCAACTTGGAACTGGCTGGTCCAGGTCTATTTCGGACCTTCGTCGACGACTCGCCGCCTGCGAGGTTCTTTCTCTCTGCAGAGTTGGCCTTGCCTCCGGCCAGCCTCTGCACCCGGATCTGCAGCTCACGCTGCAACCCAGTTCTCTCCTGGCTCTCCTCTCTCACATTTTTTGTTCTTGTTTTGGAGGAAATCATAATGCAGCAGATATAAAAACCCGGTTCGCCCATCATGGGACTCACCGCAGTGAAGGATCTATCCCCGGTGATTTTGAACCCTATTTAAATGGTGGGAAACAGAGAAGCTGCTTTCGGGGTGCCACCCCTATCCCACCCTGGTGACTCGAAATGAAAAAGTTTCCTGGAGGCGGCCAGGTCCACTTTGATGCTGCAGGTTTATACTCACCCCAGGACAGGGGCGCGCACCGATCCGATCGGCCGCATACCCCTGCCCCGGGCTAGAGTTTTGCCAGGTACCCCCTCGCACGGGTATGAGAGGCCGTTGGCTAGTCGGCCCCTCCACACACACGCCCAGCATACCGGCTTCAACTCCCTGATAGGTTCCAGACAGACGAGCGGGAGCGGTTTTCCCACGTTGAACTTGCCGCTTCCTGTGGACTTTGCCAGATAACTCTGGACTTACATTCCCACGTAGTCCACGGCAGAGGTCAGGTACAGACGTCACCGCTCGTCCCCGGTCGGGGGGTTTACTACTCCCCCCTCGGTTAGTCTCAGGGAAATATCCACCGGCAGCTGACCGTGTCCCATACACACACCACGCACACCCCGCCCGCCGCCACTCCCCCCCCTGTGCCAGGCCGCACGCCCCAGCAACGGGACGTCGGCCCCAGACACAGGGGTTGACGGGTTCACGACGACGAGCGGGTGTTGGGTGGCTGACTTGCCACCCAACGCTCCGGACCCCCGGGCCCCGCCTGGGAATAAGTCCCAGTGGCCCCGGGGATCCCCAGGTGGACGGGCCCCGCCTCGGAGACGTCCGAGCGGCCCCGTCCCCCGTCTATCTGACAGCCCACCCGGGTGACCAGTCCGGGGTCTGCCTCTTCCCACCGGAAGGATCGGACCACGTCCGGTCCAACCGTCGGGAAGCCGCAACTTCCGGCCCACCCTTCGGCCAGGACCACGTCCTGTATGCCTCCGGGGTCCGGCTCTCCTCCGCCCGCGAACACGTCCACGACGAGCTCGTTGACGGAGGAGC
>NW_011966860.1:0-7509 GCF_000949405.1 Vollenhovia emeryi | reverse complement strand
CGAGGGGGGGGTGGTTTAATCTTTTTTTTGTGACCCGGTGGAAATCCTCATGAACCGTCCCCCCGCCCCGCTGGGACGGGACGGGGGGGTGTGTGGGACTCGTCTCCCTGGTCCCTGGGCAGTTGACACCCATGGGACCAGCAGTGCAATGGAGACGCCTACCGCACTAAAACCACCGGGGGTGGACTTCTCTGCGCCATAACGAACGTGCCGGGGACTGCTTCGCATTTTCTTCCTATGGCTCGTTCGGCGCCGCGCACCTTTGTATGGCGCGCCCGTCTCGGCTCTTTAACTGAGCCACGCCCATTGAAATCGGGCGTTCGTCTGACGCGTAGACGCGTCGCGACAGGGGTGCCACCGGGCCCCCGCCGCGCCCCCTAGGTGTTGTGGGGGCGGGCGAGCCAGGGGTCCTCAGCCCCTGACCCGCCCCCTGGGATCTCCCTGCTTCCCAGATTACTTCTCCTTTTAGTCGCCTCTTACGACAGGCAGGAGATACCCCGGGCCAATTCGTAGGCGTGTCCCGGACGCCATGCAGGGAGATCTCCCTTCTCCCTAACCTTTCTGTGGTCAGTGCGCCAGTCTGGAGGAGAGGGGAAGGATAGCGGGTGTACCGACACCCCCCCTATTGGAGAGGAGTCAGCCACCCCACGAATCCCGCCCCCTCCCCCCTAGACCGCGTCTCCTCGATGGACCAGTTGAGCCGGTCTCTGCTACAGGGCTTCCGTTACGTGTCCTAAGTAGCCTCCTCTTTCGGCGGGCCTCTGAACTGCAGCTTAGTTGCTGCGTCGCCCCCCTTCGCTCTGCATTTCAATGAAACGCGTTGGGAGGGGGTGGCTACCCGTTACGGGCCACCGCCCTTCTCCTTAGTCTCTCCTTAAGTGCGCCGGGGGCTTCCTTCGCCTACCTCGCCCCCTACCGCCTCCTCTCTGCTGCGTCCCTGGGGGTCTATCTCCCCTCTGCGGATGCGCTCCGCCTCCTCCTTCTGTGACATAACGTGTTCACAGAAGGAGGAGAACGCCCTCCATTCCGGCTCTCCCTCCGTGATCGACTTCACCACCTCTCTGAGGGAGAGATTATCCCCCACCACCCCTTTCAGGACTCTTCTCTGGTTCTCCCACGCCGGGCAGTCCTCGAGCGTGTGGGCCGGCGTGTCGACGGTCCCCCCGCAATGGTGACATACCGGCGTCTGTTCCTTCTTAATCCTACACAGGTACTGCCCAAAGCATCCATGCCCGGACAGCACCTGTGTAGTCCTGAACGACGCCCTGGCCCACGTACGGTCGAGCCAGGCGTCTAAATTGGGGAGGATGGCCTGCACGGTATATTGCACCGCAGAGTCCGGCCTTGACAACCGGGCCCTCCATCTCTCTCTCATGTCCTCCCTCTCCTGGAGATTGACTCTCCTTCGGGTCAGCCCCGTTATTGAGGCTCCTTCCTCCTTCATGCGGGCAATTCGCCCGTACGCCCTGGTATATGCCTCCGCGAGCAGGTCCGGGGGGATCCCCGCCAATACCGTCGCGGCAGCGTGTGACACCGTTCTATAACTGCGTGTCACACGTACCGCCATCTTTCTCTGCGATTGCAGAAGTACCGCCCGGGCCTTCTTGTTTGAACGTACTGCCTCCGACCATATCGGTGCTCCGTATAGCATGACGGAGTGCAGCACGTTCGAGTAGAGCTTCCTCACCCGCCCGCTAGGGCCTCCCAGATTGGGCATCAAGCGTGACAGTGAGTTTGCCACCATACCCAATCTGGGAGCCAGTTTGAGGACATGGCTCTCAAACGTCCATTTCTCGTCGATGTGGAGACCCAGATATTTGATCTGGGTCCCCACATCGATTTTTGTGTCGTCGATCGCAAGGTGCACCTTCGGGGACGGCCCATGCGACCCGTTGTGCATGAAGGTGGCCTCCGTCTTGTTGGTCGCCACCCTCAGGTCGAGCGCTCTTATTGCACGCACCGCGCACGCTACGGCTATCTCTGCCGTTCTCACGGCGTCCTTCCAATCCCGCCCCCGAGCTAGCACCAGTGTATCATCCGCATAGCAGATCATGGTGGAGCCGGAGGGCAGGGCGGTCCGGAGGACCTCGTCGTAGGCAACGTTCCACAGGACTGGTCCCAAGACCGAGCCCTGTGGGACGCCGCTCTCAGCGCTCCATACTCTTCTGACCGCGCCCCTATCCACGCAGGATATTGTCCTGTTCTCCAGGTACTTCCCGATGGTCCTGCGCAGATAGCCCGGTACCCTTTTGGCCGTCAGGGCTCTTCTTATCGCTATGTGGGGGAGGGAGTTAAACACGTTTGAGATGTCAAGGGCAATCGCCATGACAACTCCCCCCCTCAATTAGCGCATCCACGTGCGCCCGCACGCATCTAATGGCGTCCACGGTCGATCTCGCCTGCCGAAAGCCGTACTGACGCTCATACAGTCCCTCCTCTCCGCCGCTCTCCAGGTTCTGCACCAGTCTGGAAGTGACCACTCTCTCAAATAGCTTCCCCGCCTCATCTAGCAGGCAGATGGGGCGGTAGCTAGAGGGAAGCTCGACCGGCCCTCCTTCCTTTGGAAGGAGGACCAGCTTGGCCTCCCTCCAAAGTTGCGGGAAGTACCCCGATCTCAGGCAAGCGGTCATAATTGAGCCCAAGCATTCTGCCATCTCCCCCATGGCCGCCTTCCAGGCAACCCCCGGGATCCCGTCGGGACCGGGGGCCTTGCCCGCCTTCAGCCTTTTTGCTGCGTTAGCGATTTCCTGGCCCGTGACTCCCAGTTCCTCGCTCCACTCCTCTGCGACCTCCTCGTCGTTGGGTGGGTTGTCCTCTTTCATCCCTCCGGTTGGGCCATTACCTCCAGCTGCCGGGAACAACGTGCTTACGACGTCCCCCAGGAACTCTGGTTGCAACGTCTCGACCGTTGGGGGAGCGCCCTTGCTAAGTCTATCTAAGACCAGCCTGTAAGGGCGCCCCCAGGGATCCCCCTCCAGGCTGGCGATTGCCTCCTCCCAGGCCTTTTCTTTCGCCGCCATTATTGCTGTCCTCAGCTCCTTCCTCTTCCCCCTCCATTGGTCCAGGAGGGCGTCCAGGATTTGCTGGTCCACTACTGCTCTCCTCCTCTCCCTCTGGACCCTTCTCCTCATCCGTACTACTTCTCGGCGAAGATCCCCTATATCTTCCGTCCACCAGTAGGTGGCTTTACGGGCGGAGAAAGTCGCCTGCGGCATGGCGCAGTCGCATGCCTGCGTCATTGCCCGCCGAAGCCACACGACTTCCTCCTCTATCTCCTCCTCCCGCGTCAGTGGGGCCCTGGGAGCCCAGGTCTCCGCCGCGAGGAATGCCTGCATTTTATCTGGGTCCAGCTTTTTGGTTGCCCATTTAAGCGGCCTTCCATCTTCTGGTCCATCTCTTCGTGAGGGGGCCTGATGAACCTCCATCTCTAGCATGAGGTGGTCCGAGAGGAGGTCGACCTCCTCTGCCACCCTCCATGCTGAGATTATCCTCGCCGCCGCAGGGGATATCCAGGTGATGTCCACCACCGACTCTCCCTGCGGCCTTACGCACGTACTCTTCGTACCCGTATTCATGAGGTGGAGGCCCAAACGATCTGCCCATGCCTCCACCTCCTCGCCCTTGCCGTCCGGCCGCCGGGAACCCCAAAGCGCCGATTTGGCGTTGAAATCCCCGGCGACCAGTTCGGCCCCGGCAGGAACGCTCTGATCTGCACCTCCAGGTCCTCCAATCTTTCTTCGAAGTCTGCCCGGGACAGGCTGGGCCTGAGGTAGACCCCTACTACCAGCAGGGGGCCCCACTCCACCATGACCCAGCCTGGTCCCTCGCCCTTCTTACGGCATGGCACATGCTGTTCCCCCGTGCGCCGCCAATATATTGCTGCCGACCGCTCTGTATTTGTCGCCCAGCATGGGTGACGGTCCGGCACCCTCCATGGCTCGGCTATGATTGCCAGGCCCGCCCCGCGCTCCGCCATGGCTTGCAGAAGCAAGTCCTGGGCCTGGCGGGCGTGGTTAATGTTCGCCTGCACTACCTTTACTGGCATGAAGGCAGTGCCGCGCGCTGGCCTCCTCCTGGCCCTCTCCCTCTCGTTGGTGGCTAGTTCCCGCCCTGGGCTGCCTCTGCTCCAGCGGGGCAGGGGTTCTCTTCTCCGCTGTGGGGGCATCCACCTCCATCGCTTCTGAGCTCGTGGGTCGTCCTCCAGCCTGGCTCCGCGGGGTCTGCGATGTTGCCGGCTGTCTTCCTTCCTCACGCCTTCTTTTCTTCTGGGCCTTCTTTGATGGCAGAGGGCAGGCCTTGTTGCCGGCCCTATGGTTTGCCGGCAATCCTTTCTCCGTGCACACCGGGCACTTGGGCTCGGCGCGACACGTTTGGGCCTTGTGTCCAGTTTCCCCGCACCTACAGCAGATCTCGCTCCGATCTACCTTGCTTCGGCACTGGGCCCTGACGTGGCCCCTCTCGAGGCATCTAAAGCAGATTAGAGGCCTGTTCTCGAGGAGCTCCAATCGTGCCCTGACCCACCCGATCTTGATTCTGCCCGCAGCAGCAGCCTTTTTTGCTGCCGCCAACGGGCACTGCACCCAAATGGTGCCAAGACCGTTGAGGGCGGGCTTCACCTCGCCGGTCCTGAGATCGGAGGGTGTGCACCCCCCTGCCTCAGCCACCGCTTCCTTCACCTCGTCCATCGTGACGGAGTCATCCAGGTCACGGATTCTGACTTCCGCCATTTTCATTGGGCGCATGACTTTGACGCCTTCCCTATCTC
Source organism: Vollenhovia emeryi (assembly GCF_000949405.1). NCBI lineage: Eukaryota > Metazoa > Arthropoda > Insecta > Hymenoptera > Formicidae > Vollenhovia > Vollenhovia emeryi. Next base: position 2,744 of record NW_011966860.1, on the reverse strand, counting down.
CCACTACATCCTTCATTCTCTCTGCCAGGGAGTCCGCCTTTCCTTTGGCGTTTTCTCCGGATATCTCGAGAATGATTGCCCCGGTTTGGGCTCTCCTGGGTTTAAGGGCATCGATACCCAGTTCCCCGAGATTAATGCGGGATCTGATAAGCCGCATCCCTTCGCTGTAGGTTCCCGGCGGGCAAGTTAGGGTTACAGCCTGCGTCCTTGGGTTCCGTTGGCTGCCAGTTTTCCTTGGCGTCTTCTTCTTCTACGGGGTGGTTGGGTTGCCCTTGGCCGCCGGCCCTTTCGGTCCCGCGTCGCCCTTCTTTTGGAGTCCTCTCTTAGCTACCTCGACCCAGGTACCTTGAGGCTTCGATCTGGACCTCGATCTCTGCCTCGCGTTATCCCGGGTCCCCTCTCTTGAGCTGGCTGCCGGTGGTTGGCTCCGTGTCCTCGTTTTACTCGGGCGAACCTCTCCGCCTGTCTTGGCTTGGGGCTTCTGCACCTTCTCTGTCGCCTTGGTAGTTGCCTGCACCTTGGCTGCTTTGGGCTGAATACTCTTGTTCGCCTGGCCCTTCGTCTCACCCTTTTTTACAGTCCCTTTTGCCTGTTGGCTGTTCGCTGCTGTCTTGGTTTGCTTGGCGGCGGCTGTTTTCCCTCCTGTTGGAGGGAATATCGCCAAAGCGCCCTCGCACCTCGTTACCAAGTTACCGATATTTTCTCGGATGGTCTTGGCATCTCCCGTTAAGATTTTCTCTACGGAGACTCCTTTCAGGACTCTCCTGACGTCCTCAAGGGCCCTGCTTTCTGGAAGGCCCTCGATCTCCTTCTTTTTGCCGCGCAGTGTTGGCCTAAGCGCCACCGTGTGCGGCACGAAGTCCTCTTCTGCTCTCTCGTCCGCCTGTGCGTCCATCTGCTCCACCTCAGGTTGCGGTGTGCCCGGCCGCGCAGCGTGGTCCTCCTCGTCAGAGGACTCCATCATCCTCTGAATCTTTCTCTTCCTCGTGGACGCAGCCCCCTCTGACTGCGTCTTCTGCATGAGCAGGGATTTTAGCTGGAGGACTTGATCCTCCAGCTCTTTAATTCTGCTCCTCAGGCTTTCCACTTCTATGGGGCTTCCCCCTTCTTCAGGGGTTGTCGCCTTACCCACCAGAACCTTCGTGCCAGCCCTGATCATAGTGGTGGCCTTATGTAGCCGGTGGACCATGATGCCCTGAAGATTCTTGGATTTCTCTGCCACTTTCGAGACCATGTCCGTGTGAACCGTCATTTCCGCCGATATTTGCGCCGGAGTCATCGGCTCCATCTGACGGACTATTTCTCGCTCGGGCGTGATGTTTTTTCTATCCCTTAAATTGAGAAGTACACGCTTGTCCAGGATTTCCTTCAGACTACTGGCTTTCTTCTTTAGAAGCTTCACTTCCCTTGACGCGGCTAACCTTTTCTTCATCAAGAGGTATTTGCCGACGGTCGGGGGGCGACCTCGGCGTTCCCTCGGCTCCTCCTCGTCCTCTTCGGCATCAAGCATCTCCGAGTCGGTCTCGATGTGCTCGATTGCCGGGAACTTAGCCGTCCTCTTCTTTGACGTGTGCGCGTCCTCCATCTCCGAGTCGGAGCCGTCTACGACATTAATCTCCGATGTTGGAGGCCGTTTCTCCAGGCTGCGCTTATATGACGCTGGGCCTGCCCTGGTTCGTCCCTTCGATGTTGAAGGGGCCTCAGAGTTCCTCCCCTCGTTAGTTCCAGCGGCTGCGTTTTCCGCCTCCTCCCGCGCCTTTATGAGGTTAGCGGCAATTTTTTCCGCTTCCTCTAGTGTTAGTGGGTTCTTCCATTTGAGCGCGGGATCATTGCCGCGACTCCTGGAAACACCCTCCTCCTTGTTACTTGCATCTTTTTTATATGTTTGTTTAGTTTTGGACTTCATTGGCAGAGATTGTTATCGTCCGGTTCGGCCATCATGGCACCCTCACCGCGGTGAGGGATCTTCCTCGGGATATATAAGCCCTAGTTATATGGTGGGAAGCAGAGAAGCTGCTTTTCGGAGAGCCACCCCTATCCCACCCTGTGACTCTAAGAAAAAGGATCCTGGAGAGGGCCAGGTCCACCAAGATGCTAGAGGTTTCAACTCACCCTAGGAGCAGAGCGCGTGCCGATCCGACCGGCCGCACACTCTGCCCCCAGGCTAGAGCTCGCGAGAGTAAGCTCCCCCCTCGCATGGGTATGAGAGGTCCGTTGGCTGTACGGCCCCTCCATACACGCGCCCGGCATACTGGCTTCAACTCCCGGCTAGGCTCCAGACGGACGAACGGGAGCGGTTTTCCCACGTTGAACTTGCCGCTTCCTGTGGTTTTTGCCGGAATACTCCGGACTTACGCACCCACATAGTCCACGGCAGAGGTCAGGTACCAACGTCACCGCCCGTCCCCGATCGGGGGGTTTACTACTCCCCCCTTGGTTAGTCTCCGGGAAATATCCACCAGCAGCCGACCGCGACCCATGTACACACGCACGTACACTACCGATTTTCCGCCCTCCACGACCAGCCCCGTACGCCAGGCCGCACGCCCCAGCAACGGGAACTGCCTCGGAAACGTCCGAGCGGCCCCGATCCCCCTTCCATGCCGGGCCAACCAAGCGACGCGGGTCACAGACCCGACGTGTACCCGGGGCCCCGCCCCCTCCCGGAAGGGCCGGACTACGTCCGACCCAGCCGCGAGGGAACTATCCCTCTTCCCTCCTGCCTCCACTCCCTCACCCCCCCT